>NC_135505.1:122718711-122983711 GCF_052857255.1 Amblyomma americanum
CTACCACAGCTCAAAGCTCCATGGCGACCTTTGTCCGCGAGGAGGTGCAGCAAGTGCTCCGGCCGTCCTTACCTGCCGGTGAGGCTCGTCCATCCCCTCCTCCTTTCGCGCCTGACCGTCGTCTCACCTACGCCGAAGCCCTGCAGTCCCCTGCTCCAGCACCGGCGTCCTTCGTTCCGGCTCCTGCTGAAGTGCCGGGGCCGCCTGCACCCGTGCTGCAGTACGTGGAAGCTCCCCGACCGTCCGCGCGCAAAGCCGACGTGTGGCGCACATCCGACAGACGCCCCCTATGCTTTCACTGCGGGGAACCAGGTCACCTGTATCGGCACTGCCCCTACCGCCGTCTGGGCCTCGAAGGGTTTCCCCCCGATTCTCCTCGACCCCGCTATGGCGAACGACCCAGGGCCGTCGCGGATTTTCTTGAAGACCAACGTTGGCAACAGTCTCGTCGCCAGCGGGCTCGATCCCCATCGCCCGGGAGTCGTCCTTCACCTTCTACCGCGAGTTTTTCCCGGGCGGCGCAAGGCCGGTCGCCCAGCCCACGGCGGGAAAACTGCAACCAGCGACCTTAGGGGGTGGGCTCGCTGGACGTCGTTCTGAGGGGGACCCCCCATCACCGCGGGCACGACATGCCGACGCCTCGCGGGTTCCGAAGTCCGCGGTCACCATTCACTCCGACACAGCGACACTCCCTCGACATAACGACGCTTCGACGGTTCCGAGGTCCGCAGTACCCGTTCGCTTCGACACATCGACACTGACACATGACGGCGCCTCACCGATTCAGACGCCCGCATTCTCCGATACTTCCGACGCACTGACCCCATTAGAAAGCACACGCCACGCCGACGAACTACCGGTGGCACAGCCTGCAGACAACGACGCCTGTGCCCGATCATCCTCTCCGGAGCCTGCATCTCGTGAGCGGCTTTCCTTAGACATACCTGTGATGCTGGATGGTCGCCACGTTCGAGCGTTATTAGATACTGGTGCTGATTATTCGATTTTAAGCAGCCAGCTCGCCGCCGTCCTCAAAAAGGTTCTCACGCCATGGGCTGGCACACACGTTCGCACTGCGGGCGGTCATTTGATTGCACCTCTCGGCATGTGCACCGCCCGAGTTCAAATCCGGGAGTCCACATTTGTCGTCTGCTGTCTTGTTCTGAATAACTGTTCGCGCGACCTCATCTTAGGTGTCGACTTTCTGCGTGAATATGGGGCGATTATTGACCTACGCGATAACAAGGTCACGTTTTCAACTGAGAGTGCTGTCGCCCTCCCCAACGCGCCGCGACCAAGCCAGACACTTCGAGTTTCTACGGACACAGTCACCCTGCCGCCTCGAACCAGCGCCTTCATTACGGTTGAGTGCGAATCATTTCAAGACGGTGACGCCATCGCCGAAACCAACCTGTCATTACTGTTGACGCAAGGCGTGTGCGTGGCCCGCAGTCTGATCCATCTTCACAGTGGCCAGTCACAGGTACTTGCTACCAATTTTTCGCACGAGCATCGGCATCTTTTTCGCGGCACTTCCGTAGCCTTTATCGAACGCATCTCCGATGTTTCCGAGTGCTTCTCCTCAGAACCAGTGCAGCCTCCTTTTCCCCTCGAGAGCCTCGATGTCAACTCCGCGCTGTCAACCAGCCAACGGGAGCAGCTGTGTGCACTATTGCTCGAATTCAGACAGTGTTTCGCCTCCTCGTCGAAAGTGCGTCAAACTACCATAGCCAAGCACCACATCGTGACGTACGATGACGTACACCCGATCCGTCAACACCCCTATCGGGTATCGTCTACAGAGCGCGAAGTCATTAAGTCCCAAGTTAAGGAGATGCTCGAAGATGACGTTATTCAGCCTTCCAACAGCCCATGGTCCTCGCCGGTCGTCCTCGTTAAAAAGAAAGACGGCACCCTCCGTTTCTGCGTCGATTACCGGAAGCTGAATGCAGTCACGAAGAAGGACGTTTACCCATTGCCACGTATTGACGACTCTCTCGACCGCCTTCGGCGCGCTCGTTATTTTTCGTCCATCGACCTAAAAAGTGGCTACTGGCAAATTGAGGTCGATGAGCGGGATCGTGAGAAGACGGCCTTTGTCACTCCCGACGGCCTTTATGAATTTAAAGTTCTACCTTTCGGTCTTTGTTCTGCGCCTGCCACATTTCAGCGGATGATGGACACTGTCCTTTCTGGTCTTAAATGGCAGTGTTGCCTAGTCTATCTCGACGACGTGGTGGTTTTCGCCGACTCATTTAGTCAACACCTTGATCGCCTGCGGACGGTCCTCGAAGCCCTTCGTTCAGCTAACCTGACATTGAAGCCCCAAAAATGCCACTTCGGTTACCAGGAGCTGAAATTTCTCGGCCATGTCGTCAGCGCCGCCGGCGTGAAGCCCGACCCCGACAAGCTGGCCGCGGTTGCGGAATTTCCACTGCCACGTGACAAGAAAGCTGTTCGGCGCTTCCTAGGGCTCTGCAGTTACTATCGGCGTTTTATCGAAAATTTCGCTGACCTCGCAGAACCGCTGACTCGCCTCACCCGTGACACCACACCTTTTGTTTGGTCCCACGAGCAAGAAATGGCTTTCGCCGAGCTCCGCCTGCGACTTCAAACGCCGCCCGTTCTTGCCCATTTTGATGAGCGAGGTGACACTGAGATACACACCGACGCCAGCAACATCGGCCTCGGCGCGGTTCTCGTGCAACGCCAGGATGGCGTTGAACGAGTCATCGCTTATGCAAGCCGCGCTCTGTCACGCGCAGAGATGAACTATTCGACGACAGAAAAAGAATGCCTCGCCATTATTTGGGCTGCTGCGAAATTTCGCCCCTATCTTTATGGACGCCCTTTCAAAGTGGTCACTGACCACCACTCCTTGTGTTGGTTGACCAACCTGCGTGACCCGTCTGGACGCCTGGCGCGATGGAGCCTTCGCCTGCAGGAGTTTGACCTCACCATTGTTTATAAGTCCTGACATAAGCATGAAGACGCCGACACCCTCTCTCGTGCGCCTGTCGAACTCGCAACCCCCGACACGGACGACGACATCAGTTTCCTTGGGGCTATCAATTCTTCTGATTTCTCAACCCAACAACGCGCCGATCCAGTGCTACGACCCCTCATCGATTATTTGGAAGGCCAGCCAGCCACCGTTCCTAAATGTTTTTCTCGACACCTGTCGTCGTTTTCCCTGCAACGAGGCGTGCTCTATAAGAAGAACCCTGGTTCCAGTTCGCGCGCGTATCTCCTCGTCGTGCCGACAACACTTCAGGAGAAAATACTTTCTGCGTGCCATGACGAACCAACCTCTGGCCATTTAGGATACTCTCGCACGCTTGCCAGAATCCGCCAGCTGTTCTACTGGCCCAAACTCGCCACTGTTGTCAAACGCTATGTGCAGAGCTGTCGGCAATGTCAGCGCCGTAAGGCCCCGACCGCCAAGCCTCCGGGACTCCTCCAACCTATTGCACCACCACGCGCCCCATTCGATCAGGTCGGCATTGACCTTCTCGGTCCGTTCCCTTTGTCCTCGGGTGGCAACCGGTACATCATCATTGCCACAGACTACCTCACTCGATACGCCGAGGCCAAAGCCTTACCCCGGGGCACAGCGTCCGAGGTTGCGGATTTCTTCGTGCATCAGATCGTACTTCGGCACGGCGCCCCGACCTACGTCATTACCGACCGAGGAACCTCATTTACTTCCCAGATGATGGCCGAAATTTTTCAACTAAGCGGGACGACCCACCGGAAAACTACTGCTTACCACCCGCAGGCAAATGGGCTGACAGAGCGGCTTAATAAGACTATGGCGGACATGCTGGCGATGTACGTCGATGTACAACACAGGAATTGGGATACGATCATACCGTACGTGACATTCGCCTACAACACAGCAGTTCAAGAGACGACCCGTTTCACACCGTTCCGCCTCCTATACGGCAGGGAGGTTCAGACGATGCTCGACGCAATGCTCCCTTGCGCAACCGATGACCATCTTTCTGCTGACGCTGAGGAGTTTACCCACGAAGCCGAGCAGGCTCGTCAGCTAGCCCGTATTCACATCACCCAGCAACAAGACAAAGACTCGCGGCGATACAACCTCCGGCACAGACAAGTCTCCTACCATCCCGGCGACCAGGTTTGGGTATGGATACCTGTTCGACGACGCGGCTTGTCCGAAAAACTCATTTGCCGCTATTTCGGTCCCTACAAAGTCTTGCGGCGCGTCAGCGACGTTAATTACGAGGTAGAACCGGACACTGAACTTTCCCAGCAGAGAACCCGTCGAAAGCCCCGTCCAGAGATCGTCCATGTTTTGCGCCTGAAGCCGTATTTGGCACGGGGACCCACCCAGAATCTTCGTGCCTCTCTTGTGTGATTAATTGTGCTTGTGTGTGTGCTTGTGTTCGCGCGCTCTTCTGCGCGTGTTTTTTTTTTTTAAGAGGGGAGGAATGCCAGGTGGCGTTCGTGGCGCTCGGAAAGAAGACGACGCTCGTGGTGCTCTCGTTTTGAAAGACGTTGAAGTTCGCCGTCTCGCCAACTGAAGGACGTGCTGCCGAGCCCTGCCTTCTAACAGGACCTCTCTTGTCACCAACACTGTGACAATATACAGAAACCCTAGAGAACAGTCTAAAGGCAATGCAAACACTATGGACACTCTATAGATTTATGGCACAGTGTCTTGGCTGCCAGGACACTGTTGTATTAACGGTAATCACCAGGCCGATGCGGCTGCGCTTTCTGTTCACAACGACGGACTTCCAGTGAGGATCCCAATATCGCGACCTGACGCTGCGTGTGGGCTTCGCCCTTTGGCGCTGGAGCTAACACTTTCAGCGTGGAACACGGGAGAGTTTTGCAACCTCTGCCTCAAGGCATTGGACCCTGAACTGCGCCTTCGTCTTCCACGCAACTTAGAACGTCGCGACGCAACACTGTTATGCCGTTTATGGATCGGTGTTGCATTTACCAATTACTATGCTTTCCGGATGGGGATGGCCGACAGCCCTGCCTGTGAGAGCTGTGGTTGAGAGGAGACCATCGCTCATCTTCTCTGTAAGTGCCCTGCATTTGTGAGTGCAAGACATACGCTGTGTTGCGCCCTGGACCGCCTCGATCCTCGCCTATTAACAGAGCAAAAGATCCTCTGTCCGTGGCCACAGCAGTCGACTGCCCTCAAGGCATACAAGGCACTCTTTGCCTACTTGAGAGCGACTGGATTGAGTGACAAATTGTGACAGCGTTTTGCGTGTGTGTGTGTGTTATGCCTTTTTTCCCTTCTCTCTTCCTCCTTTTAGTCCCCTAATCCCTCTTCCCCAGTGCAGTGTAGCCAACCGGAACCCCTTTCTGGTTAACATCCCTGCCTTTCCCTCCTCCTCTTTATCTATCTATCTATCTATGGCCATACACTTTTATTAGACTTTCTATAGAGATTCTATAGACTACAAAAAGACAAAAAGAAATCTATACGAAGGCAATAGAGTCTATAAAAAGTCTGTAGACTGTCAATAGATCAATTTTGTAAGGAGTTAGGGGCACGTAACTGCGAAGGCGAGGTATCCGATGGTCATTACAGGTAAAGGACTGCATTCCAAAAGAAGGCAAGCGTAACACGGGGCAGCAGAAAGCTAGGTTACGACTTCGGCACACTTCGAACTCTGCGGGGTTACGGGACCTCAACTGGCACAGGACCGCGTTAATTGGAGAAATTTTCGAGAGACCATTTCTCTGCAGTGGGTGTATTAAGGTTGATGATGATGGTAATGATCGTCAAATTTAACGGACACGTGCATGAGCTAACGTTTTTTATGTATAATAAAGGCACGCATTCTTTTACCTGCGTCTGTCAGTGATTTGCATGCAGATTCATAGTAAAATAGATCAGTAATTAACAAAACGAGAAAAACATCCTCTAGCTTTGCTACCCAAAAGGAATGTATTCAAAAACAGCAATAGCCTATGAGGCTTTTATTTGAAACAAAGCAACCAGCTGAGAAAGATTGCAGTCGACAAGTTAAAAGTGCTGACGTTGTATTATGTGTTGAAGTTCTACTGAGCACTGAAGGGGGAACTTCAAGGTTGTCTGGCTGAGTCAACAAATCTTAGTAGCGACCTTGGTCTGCATGGTGACTTGTTTGTCACTGAAAAAACACCCTGAAGAAGAAGTGGGCTCTCGTACAGCGTTAGACACGCCAGGCAGCGACTCTGATTATTTGAGTCAGAGAAGCAATGATAGCACTACTTGTTTATTACGGATACATGCTTCTATAGAAATGTAGCCAGCTTACCAAGCTGTTCAAACGTCTCGCATCGCCCTTGAGTTAGCTCGAAAGTGAATAAGGTCTCTTCATTTGTCCAGAAATGCAAAACTAAGTTTTACCCCGTAGAAGAAGTTTAACGACCTCCCCGGCGGATAGAGGCTGTACCGTAATGTGTGCATACGCCTACCTTCTTGAATAGATGTATCTCAGTGCATATTTGTGTGCTTGTATACACGCCCGTACAAGCGTACACAGAAAGAATGTTGACGTCAGTTGAAGCGTAAGTGAGCTCGTCTAGACAGAACCTCGGGGCATGCTTCTTGATTCCAAGGTTTGTGGTACAGTCTAACCTCATTAACTCTAACTCGCTAAATGTAAATTTCCGGTTAATTCGAACTGACGCTATGATACCGTCAAGACTTCGCATGTGTTACAAGAAGGTTGCTCGTCATTCTAACTCCACATGATTTCAACACATTTTCCGTCCTCATCGAGCTCAAATTATCTATAGAAGACTGCATTTATGCGCGTCCGAAGTGCGTGGATTCTTTACTTTACCTCTCCTTCATACTTCTCACACCGGTTTTGAAGACTTCTTTGGTTAACTGATTACCCTTTTCCATCCCCTCCGCTCTGCCCTGCGCAAACTTTCACCTTCTCACCTTCTTTATGCACATGCTAGCTTATTTCGTGGTTGCAAAACAAGTGAGCACTGTTTTCTCAATGACCCTCTGAGAAAGAACACTCCCAAGAGAGAGCGTTCAACAGCAGGCTTGCACTTGTAGGCAAGCTCAGGCTGTTTAAAGTTTGCAAATCACGTAAATTCAGAGTGAAGGTTTTCAGTATCTAGAAAACCGTTACCATCCACACATTTTTCTTTTTTGGTCAAGGCTTGCACGGTTGAGAAAAGGAAATGAATTTTTTTCTCGAAGAAGAAATCACGTTACTATTACCAAAACTTTATCACTGCCTTCATTAGGATGCTAAACGCTACAAACATGTCGTGCCAAAGACGTGCGGATCGTAATCAGAGGCGCTGTGACAAGGGATAAATACTGATTATCGTCATCCTCACCATATTTTACTTTCATCATGAGGTACATGTACATACAAAGAGATCTGTAATACAGGAGGAGGTCCCGAAGTAAACACTGTCGAGGAGTCCTCCTATGTGAAACTGAATAAATTGAGTGACTAACTTAGAAGGAAGTTAAATAACAGAGGAGCACACAGAAGTGCAACACCGCAAAAGTTTAATGCAATGTTAACGAGAAGAAACAGAACAGATGAAAAATTTCGATAGAGACGAAATGCAAACACGTACTACTATTGTGCAATGTCTATGCGCAACAAAGAACCTCAGATGGTCAAAGTTAACGCGCGGCCCTCCATCACGGTGTCTCTGATAAACCAAGCGCAGCAATAGGACGTTAAACCCCACATGCCAAGTATCGTATATTACGGAAATCTGGCACTGCGAAGTTCTCCTAGAAGGATCGCAGTCGTTCTGGAAAACTATAACGTCACCGTAAATACGCTAGCATTTTTCTTCGGCACTGCATCATACGCTTCCATTTGGCTTACTTCTTACCACATCATATCACCTAATCAACTTCAGTCAGAGCTAAACAAGGAAATTCTGCCGACCGGCATCGTAAGACAAAAAAATCTTCGAATCCTGAAGAAATCATACCTGTCTAACGTTCAATGCACTCGAGTAATAAAACCGATTTAGGGAGCGTATAAATCACTTCGTAAAGAGGTTTTCGCAACGCTCAATACACATTTATTAAATTTACACTTATTTGTGCCAAATTATCTTTACACTGATGGCTTTAAGGACGCAGTACTTGTTTTCATGCTTAGGTTGCAAAAAGGCAGCCGTGGATTAGCATTAAAGTGGCCTTGTCTGATCATGCGCAGAAAGAATAACTCATCGAATATCAGAACAGAAGATACAAAATAACACCACGAATGAACACGTTTCCCCTGAAAATAATACAGGGGCTTCAAAAATTACACAAAGCCACCCATGCAGGAAGCAGTGCTATTTAGAGTGTCATGTGCGAAGATAAGAAAAGAAAGGATTAAGATGAACCTTTTTTGTTAGTGCTCTTAGTCCTCTGCGTTCT
Source organism: Amblyomma americanum (assembly GCF_052857255.1). Taxonomy (NCBI): domain Eukaryota; kingdom Metazoa; phylum Arthropoda; class Arachnida; order Ixodida; family Ixodidae; genus Amblyomma; species Amblyomma americanum. The sequence continues at coordinate 122,727,110 of NC_135505.1, forward strand.
TTTGTTAACGTTGGGACCCCTTATAGTCCCTGTAAGGTATTAAAAGTAATTTGCTATGGGTGACTAGAAAATAGTAACGGTTAGAGAGGAAACACGAGTGGATGGCATCCTAGCTAGAACCAAAAGCAGGAGAATGGTTTGGGCAGCTTTCCTCATTCACACAGCAGGTAATCTGTGTTCTGTTGGAAGAACAGAATGAACACCAGGAGAGCAGCCTTGAGCGTGGCCACGTGGAAAGATTAGGAAATCAGCTGGAATAAAATGGCCGTGGCAGTTGCAAGACAGGGTTAACTGGAGATCATTTGGAGAGACATGGCTCCTTCCTTCAATGCGCTTAACCCTGTTTGCGTTGCTTAAGGGCGCTAGGCCGATGTCGACAGCCGCGAGTTGTTTCTTTTACGATCGGCTCCTGTTGGAGTTCCACTTTATCCGAAACTAGTTAACAGAAGAGTCTGGAGTTGGGCAACGTTAATAGTAGATTTGGCGGAAAACAGCGGGTATAGACGATGGACAAGAATGAATCGACTGATTAAGTTTGTTCTGGCATATGTCTGAATATGCAGGAGAATAACGAGAAAGGAAAACGCCATGGATAATTCGTCTGTGAATGTGGAACGCTTTGTGCCCCCGTCTCAGTCCTTCTTAAACTGACATTTAATCGTTATACCGCTGATTATTCCGAAATACGGCTGCTGTATGGTTGGTCCCAAAATCTACACGAGATATGAGGCACGTACGCCGGTGTTCAATTTCCACTGCCTGGGGTTCTTTAACGTGCGCTGACATTCGCCCAAAAGAATGAGGTCTCCCACAGCTTTCAAAGCCTCCATTTAGTTGGAACCACCATACTGCGTTTCCATGCTAAGCATTGCTACTCTACTACGCGCCAAGTAACTCACCAATATTTGTTTTGTTCGCTTATGTGTGTATGCGTGTGCGTTTGCACTCAGATTTAAGATTGCAAAGGCTTATACGTGCGTGCGTAATAATCAAGAACGTATACTCCTCAAGACAAAGAGTCTTCGAGATTCGTAGCGAGGTTCATTTCTTCAGTTGTCTTTTTTTTTACTTTTAGTAGATAAAGACATAAACCAGGAGACTGAGGGAAAGGCGGAGAAAGTCATTATGTGCGAAAGCTTCAGCGCGATTCCCATGGCATCAAAAAGCCGAGAGGAACTTCAGACGCTCTAGGAGGAAGCTTGAAAAGGCAGCATTGAAGCAGAATTCATGACGGAGCCACCATGATTACTCTCTTCAAAGACAAAAGCACTCTCAGTGTTGTCGATGCCAGGGAGTGGCAGAGTCTCTCTTGACAGACATCGCTTTTCTTTCAAGCCCACTATTGCAGACATATAACCCTTTTTTCCCCCGCTGGGTCACTTCCCTCTCTTCACTAGTTTTTTTTCATTTACTGTCTCAGCAGCACGTGCGCTGGTGAATCACATTATCGGAGGGAAGTCGAAAGAGCCACGGCTGAAAGCCTGTCGCCGTATTTACTGGTTAAGGCGCGAGCGCTACGTCGTTAAGATGCCCATCGAATGACGTCATAAAAGCCGGCGGCCACAGATTGGTCTGGAAAGGGTGGGCGCGCTTTCTTGTGGCAGAACCTTGCACTATACACCGTAGCCGCGCTGCTCCCGTTTGAGCTTTAACTGCATCAGTGTCTGTTTTATATTTCTGATTTTCAGTGTGTGCGAGCATTCTTTCTTACAGCCATGCCCCAAGGAGTACGTTGGAAACAAAACAAAAAATAAAAAAGAAGCCGCGAAGCGCGGTCGGGAACATGCCTCCTGAATGACGAGTCGCAGGCCGTAGGCGGCAAAATCCTCGAGTGCGACCTGCGACTGCGGATTTGACGTAGTTCGGTGCAGCGCTAGGGAAACTTGAAACAAGCAGACCTGTTCAGTTACAACGTCACCTAACTTTGGTTGCTGTGAGTGTAGATTTGGCAGAATCACGTGAACAAATACAGAAAGTGAGCCGTGGGTTTCAAAGGTAGTGACTGTGTTATACGAGCTTCAGTTTGGTGTCGGTGGAATACAGGGTGCTTGAGAACGTAGAAGACAGAGATTGACACAAAGGCATGTTATATTGTGTTATGTTTTATGTTATGTAATGTTATGTTTGGTTGTGCTGTGTTATGTTTTGTTCTGTTATGATTTATGTTATGTTGTGCGATGTTTTATTTTATGTTATGTTATGCGTGGCTTAACGTAGGAAAAGTGCACATGGGCCATAAGAGATGGCGTGGTCTAAGGCTCCGGATTTGTTTTACATCACCTGTGCTGCTGTAACGTGCACTGACGTCACACAGCACACGGGCATTTCTATATTTGGCCGCCAGCAAATTGTGGCCGTCGTTGCCGCACACGAATACGGTTGGTACAAAAAACACAGCTTGGATGCCCGTATTTATAACTGAAAAACAGATACAAATAAAACGAAACAATACATTAAGAGCTGCTGTCATGGGTAAGAATCACGGAAACGAGCCGTCACTGAAAAATAACGCTTAGCGTATCACGAAACTGATGAATGCGAGGTAAAAAAAAAAACCGCGCACTTTGCTCGCTATATCCTGGCGCAAAAAAAAAAGTGAGAGTTCTGTATTTTTCAAACCCTTCTCTGCACCCGATGGTTCTCACTACGGCCGGGCACGCTAGGATAACCTGAGCGTATCGACCGTAAGTTAATGATCATGCTCACGTAAAACCGCGCTTACTTCAGAAACGGTTTTCGCATTATCAATTATCACGAATAATTTTTACAGCCCCTCCACAGCGTCTTTTTTCGGTTCTACCCAATTAATACACCACAACTTGCGTAAGGAGTTGGTAAAAACAACCAACGAATTACTGCGAAGCTTACAACACGATCTTCAGTGAAGCAAAAACTGCAAATTGTATAGGGCTGTTATCGCGAATACCGCATACTGCAAAATTACGTAAGGTTGCTGTTACTTCACTTTGCAGCATCGGTGGCTTGTGGTAAGCAACCTTCTTTCGGTCATATAAAACACTCCTCCGCTCAAGTTCCACATCTCCGTAATCATCCCCTGATAGAATTCAACCTTGTTGTAACTGTAAGAATTATTGACAGCTCACTGATTTTCTATCATAGCATGTGCAGGAAATTCCGGAGGCCGTGTCATTAGCTTCTGCGTCGCTCAACTAGAGACGCACGTGACTCGAAGAATTCGTTTTGCAATTTTTTTCTCCTTTTTTTTTAATCAAGCACTGCAAATCGCAGCCGAAGTGGCCGCGTCTCACCGCACCGACCGCAGATTTCAAGTTTAACTTCAACCAACTCGCACCACTGCGCTTTGTGTTACATCCTTCTTTCACCAAGCAACTAAAGACTGAAACGACCTTCGCTCTTAATAACCATCATCGAGTCTCCGTCCTTCTTTAAAGAACGTGCAGGTGCTCATGATCTGTTCTGATTATTTGCTCTCTTCATTATATGTTCAATTCCATACGTTGTAGAATACCCCTTCATGAAAAGTAACCATCAAGACGGAAGTAAACTGAACTGTGGTGAACTGAAACGGACTGCCCCTTACAAAGATTCCTTTAGACACTGTATAGGCAGTCCATCGACTTTTGTCAATAAAGTCTCTAGTCTTTATGGAGAAATGCTTGCCCTAAACATTTGAACTAACACTGTTACCACTTAGAGTTATGGATCAATTCTCTGTCGCCCTACCATCAGCTTGCCGTCCCGGTTACCTCAGTTGGTAGAGCGACTGCTCCGATGAAGCGGTGGTCCCGGGTTCCAACCACGGACTATGACGAATTTTTCTTCAACTAAGAAGTTTTTAAGAAAGCTGTATAACTTTCTTTTGTAGCCGTATGGCTGGGCTTGGGAGAATGCTAATGAATTATTACTCTCTTATTACTACAGACATCATATAGCCAATACAAATTTTATAGGCAGTCTATGGAGGATCTATAGGTCGTGACCATAAAGTTTTAGTAGACTTGTCTATAGACAGTCTATAGACTTAAAATTGACGCAAGGAATATCTATAGGAAGGCAATAAAACCTATAAGGAGTTCATAGAAAGTATATATACCATTTTTTATAAGGAATGAACTAGATTTTCAGGGGAAATTCAGCGCGTACCGCATGTCCTGAGTCTCAAGGCCATATGGGATACGTTCTCGTGCTTCGTACCACGCTGCCGCCAACTAGCAGCTTTGAAATGGCTCCGGATCGCACACCCTTGGGATCTATAACACCGCCGGCCCCGTGCCCACCCTCCCCTCGGAGCCGATCTACCGTGCCTTGAACAACACCGCGCTCTCTCTCGGTGCAGCGGACAAGCAGGATTTAGATTAGTGATCACCGGAACGGAAGTTTTATGGTTCCCCGAAGGGACAACAGGCCGCGCAGCCACTTTATGCGCCGTGGGCGGGCGCGCTTGAGGCCTCTCCTGTTGGTCTGGGTGCGTGCTCGAGCTTGAACGTCGAAGGAGCCAGCTATGTGGCTTGCACTCGAGCCTAGACGTCTTTCCTTGAGAAGGTGCTTCGGTTGACTGTCCACATATCCAAGCCGTTCGAACATGCACCTGCTCTCGTTAGGAATAGTCGAGATGCACTGAAAGATATCCCTTACAAATCCTCCTGTTGATCTTCATTCGACTGTAAGTAATAGGTATTGAGAGCTTATTCACTAATCGCAAGTCACGAGCAATAAAATTGTAGATGGAATGGCATTATCTTACTTTTCTTTAATTTGGTGGCGCGTGTGGTTTGGAGATCTGCTATCTTGCGGTCACAAGAAATCAGCTATGAATGCAGTTTATTTAATCTAAACGAAGCTAACACTCATCCGCACACAAAGAGAGGACATTCCGAAGTTCCGGCCTCTCATTGTTCTCATAAATATCCTTTCATTTTCATTAGTTAGGTCAGTCCCAGCAAAAAAGCACTTAATCATTATTTATTTTTTTCCTACTATCTTACTCCCCTCATTAACCGCCCTTACAATGGCTGCGGCTGCCATAAATCTAATGCATTTTTTTCTTTTCGCCTATGCAATTTTTATCTCTGTTAATCTTTTGATTTTAATTGAACTAAACTCGTTATACTCATCGGCACGGGCCGGGAACCATTTATTTTCGGGTCTTTTTTTTCATCAGGCCCACCATTTTTTGTTATCCCCAATATTGCGATAAAGCGATACGTTTAACCTGAAAAGGAATGCGATGTACTTCAACGAAATGCAGCCGTGGAAATCCCATTTTGCAGTTTCACTGTTTCATCCGCTGTCAGATTGTGGTCTCAGCGCATGGGGTTCGCACCCATGACTCCATGCCCGCCAAGCCACTCCAGCGGGCAAAATATGCATACTCTTAGGTCTACTAATTTTTTGTTCACCGACCAACTATATCGTCGCCATCATGTCCCCTTCCGTATCCAAAAGTTTCCTTAATTAGGCCCAAAAATTCCGGCTTCAAGTCCTTTTCTGGCCGTTGCAGCTTAAAAACTTCTGTAATCACAAAAAAGTGAGCCACTAGAAAAACCGTAAAAATATTCTCGTTGCCAAATGTTACTTCTCAAATTCTCTGAATAGAAGATATCTGTATCAGTGAAGAAAACAATTTTGTTTGCTATGTTAGATAACATTAAAACTGTCTTAGCAAAGCGGCCTCAGTTCTTCTTATTCATGCTTTCGGCTTTGTTTCGATACTTTAGCGCAGTTCCAACGACTTCCCATAACAAACGGTCATGCTTTGCGCTCCACGGTACGCCAGAGTGTCTAAATAAACGCAGTAATCTACTAAATAAACTGCAGCGGGGCAGGCTCTTTTAAGAGGGTCCACTTCTGCAAGCTGCTTCTCTAAAGCAAACGAAACAAGCGCGGCGATGAGACGGCGGAAAAACACACTCTTCTGTTTGCAGATCTTTGTTTTTCTTAGGCAAATAAGCGCCAAAATAAAAAAACCCTTCACCAGAGCCGCACCAAAGTAAAACTGAGTCCTGTACTCAGTAAACGCGGCCGCTAAAAAACAAAGGGCAAACATACACGCTTTTTTTTTTGTCTTGAACGCGTCCTTCCCCGTGCACCTAGTTGCGAGCTGTCTCCCGAAATTTATCAGAAAACAAAAAGCTGCGAACACAGTAGCTTGCGTCCTAGCTTCTGAAGGGAGCGAATTCTCAGCCCCGGCAATCAATAATGCTCACAGTGACCCACGCACAGAACAAAAGCGCTCGAAAGAACAGCGCTGCTCTGTCATCGTCTGGGGCATCCTTGTCGTCTCGCCGCTGCAGGTCAAAGACAGATTAGTGACACAGAATCGCTGAGCGAACAAGTCAGAAAACTTTGTTTGCGCAACAGGAACCTGTGCTCACTTTATTTTTTCCCCTCTTCTTTGCGTTCTGTCACACACGTGTTGTTTTCACCCGTGCACGCCCTAGAGAATGCATTTTATAAGCATGCCTCAAATTCTTCCTCTTTCTTTCCGTCACTCCTTTTTTACTCTTCCCTCATGGAGAGGTCCAGATGCCCTCCTAAATAGAGACAGTTACGATTACTTTCCTTTCCTCATAACATTCACGCTTCCCATCTTCCTTCTTTTCTTCCTATTATTCTTCCTATATTCCTTCTTGCCTTTTACTTCCTTCCACCTTCCTTTCCTCCTTTTTTCTTCTACCTAAAATTATTCCTTGCATGCTGTTTTCCTTCCTTCCACCTTCCTTCCTTCTTTCCTTCCGAGTATAGTTTTAATTCTTCCTGGTGTGTTTTTTTCTTTCACCCTCCCTTCTTCCTTCTGTCTTTCTTTCCATGCTAGAATTCTTCCTTTGTTCCCTCCTCGCTTTTTCCGTCGTCCACCTCCTTTTGTTCCTTCCTTCCTTCTATCCCTTCTGGTATTCTCTACTCTCCTCCACATGTGCTGGCACTGCCCAGCGCAGCACAAACTTTTTAACAACACACAAATTAGCTACGAGCAGTGGGAGTCTGGCAAGCGGCTTTCGTCAACGGAATCCCTGACCTGGGAAGACCGCCCGGGTAACCCAAAACGACCAATAATGTTTACTTCTTCTTCTTCTTCTTCTTCTTCTTCTTCTTCTTCTTCTTCTTCTTCTTCTTCTTCTTCTTCTTCTTCTTCTTCTTCTTCTTCTTCTTCTTCTTCTTCTTCTTCTTCTTCTTCTTCTTCTTCTTCTTCTCCTCCTTCTTCTTCTTCTTCTTCTCCTCCTTCTTCTTCTTCTTCTTCTTCTCCTTCTTCTTCTTTTTCTTCTTCTTGTTCTTCTTCTTCTTCTTCTTCTTTTCTCGTTCTTTTTTCTTCCTTTTGTTCTTCTTCTTCTTTTCTTGTTCTCCCTTTTCTTCTTCTTCTTCTTCTTCTTCTTCTTCTTCTTCATATTCTTCTTTTTCTTCTTAATTTTTTTTCTTCTTCTTCTTCTTCTTTTACTCGTTCCTTTGTCTTTTATCTTTTGCTCTTACCTTCCCTGCTTCCGTCCCTCCCTCATTTCCTCATTTTTTCTTCCCTCCATCTTTCCTTCTCTGCTTTATTGCTTCCTTCTGTCCTTCATACCTTTCCTCCTCAATTTCCTTTTTTCTTTTTGTTATTAAATTTCATCCATCGGTTTCTCTAGAGCAGAGATGCGCGTGTGTCGTGGTAGTCCCGCTATGATGCGCAACGTGGCACTGTGCACAAAACTAGGTATTCGATTTTTGTTGTCATTTTGTACGCTGGTGTGCCGTAGAGAACAATGCCGACTGCTACCGCACGAGTCAGAGCGTGACGGCCTCCTGCCTTGCACCACAGCACCAATTGGACATGCGAGCGATGAGATGTAGGGTACTCTTCCAGGTCCGCTTGAGGCGTTTGATCCTAGTACGAGGACTGTTACAGCCGCTGATGGTACGCCGAGCAGCTAGAGTGATCCGTTTTGAGATGTGAGCACCTGGCCTGCCATGACAAGACGCAAATGTTGGGGCGGGTTAGTACGTGTCTTGCCATGAAGCTAAGAAACTCAGTCTTGTCAGTAGCTAGTTAGAGGCCCAGGTCGGCTAGTGAGATCTCCAAGCCGCTGCCTTCAGCTCGGCTTGCATGTGATCTGCAAACTCAAAATCACTGGCTTCGACCCACACTGTTACGCCATCGACGTAGATCGCGAATCTTGCTCCAGTGTCTTGTTCTAGGTGTCGTGCGACCTTCGCTTTTGCCAAGTTAAAACAGTAATGGGCCGAGGATTGAGTTCTGAGGAAGTCCTCTTTCGGGGTAGTATGTGCGAGAGGTCCATATCTAGGTACCCGCGATGAGACGAACTGGTTTGCTTTGGAGAAAGTTCCGAACTGCTCTCACACGGCCAGAGCAGATCTTCATTAGTAAGATTATCGCCGATGCCGTCTACACGCCAAACATCATTTGTAAATGGCTTGCCGGCCCTCGCCGGCCTCATGCGCGGACAGTGCAGGCGTTGTCAAGAAGTGCCCGTTCTATGGCTGTATGTGCCCTGCTGATCTGTACCATCTTGTTTGGCATTGATAAAACTTCTACGAGGAATGCGAAAACCTCGTCGTCAAGCGTGGTCTTTCCTCTCATTGCGAGGACTTTCATGCATTGACCAGAGCCGGAGTGAACGACATCTGGAAAGAAATTAGCAAGTACACTAAGTGGCCTCCACAAAGCAGTGTAGATTGTGGCTCAACCATCCGGGACGACCTCTTGTGTATCTAACTGGTCCAGACTTTTCTCTTCCTTAACAACCCAATTCCCCAGCAAACAGCCTCGAGCCTCCCTTTCAAAATAAACAGCCCATTCATTCATTCATTCATTCATTCATTCATTCATTCATTCATTCATTCATTCATTCATTCATTCATTCGTTCGTTCGTTCGTTCGTTCGTTCATTCGTTCATTGATTCATTGATTCATTGATTGATTGATTCATTCATTCATTCATTCGTTCATTCATTCCAGGACTACCGCGTTCACCAGCTGGCCAAGGAGAAACACATCGCTCTGATTTCTTCTGCCCCGTAACAGAATGGAGAGTGAGACTTCTCTTTTTTTTTCTTCCTTGCTTTCTTTCTTTGTTTATTTCTTTTCTGTGCCTCTTGGTTCTTTTTTGCTTGCTTTCTTTCATTCTTTCTTTCCTTTCCTCTTTCGTTTTATTCCATTTCAATCTTTCGCTCTTTCTTTTATATATGGAATGAACCACATCAAATGCACTATATTAGCACAGTGTTGGCCGAACGCTAGATTGCCTGCCGACAGAAAGCACTATCGTTTTCAATCTGACGTGGCAACTGTAAGCTTCGGTTGATGCCTACAATGAAACAAAGCAGCGCCAGCAACAATATTTTATCGCAGGTCAGCTGGCAAGTGCAACCTTCCGCATCTCCTACGCGAATATCCTTAATTTTTATTGGTTTGACCTATGTTTTGCTATTTTTACAAAGCGCAAGATTTTACCCTCTTTACTATCTGCTGATCTGTGATGTTCTAGAAAAAAATTTCTTTTTTCATTTCCACCTTCAGCCGAAAAGCATTTGTCTTTCTACAAAAGGACAAGCAATTGCCACAGAACTTTGGTCACCTCAACCCTTTCATTCCGCGAAAATGTGTGGAAACCTCTTCAAGCTGGCTACTTGCAACGGGGCCTCGACTTCTTCCAGCGTCGAATCCCCCGAAATCTCGAAATTGAGAGATACTGCTGTCTTACAATTGCGCCAAAGCGACTTAAAAGCCTATTAAGAGTTCAGTGACCCGACTATTTTTTTTTTTTGCGGCTTACTTGTCGCTAAAGAAACTAGGCCGGGTCAATCGCCAATGCTAGTGCGGCTTCCGACGTTCGACTTATGCACGAGCTTCACAGACCCTCTCTAAAGAAATGCTTCATAGGACGCTTTACAGAAAGCTTCACAGAACGCTCTAACGATAAGCGCGCGAAGCTTTGCTTTTTCTCAATTTTTTACGGATGTCCATGCGGACGCTTCAGTGCAACGACTTCGCGTCGAAGAAATTTTTTTAAATCGCTCAACTTGTCGCTCTTTCATATTTGTGGCTGAAGGTTCGTACGACATGTCTGGAGCGACCTCGATGTATCTTATTTTTGCAAAGAAAACCGTTATTTTTTGTTATTTAATATGCCATGTCCTACTGTTCGTTTTCCTTCCACCCGATGTCCAATGTCCATTGGCTTTTCTATAGTTGTTTTGTTTCGTGTTTCTACTGTGCCAGCAGTGTAGCCATCTTTCGGCCAAAAATAGCGCTCTCTGCGCGTTAAAAGTCTCCACAAATCCCTATCCCGCGGGAAGGTTCATTCACCCACCCAGATTCACTGTCCAGAATGAGACGCTGCACACTGTCAATAGACTTTTGTCTACAAATTCTTAATAATAGACAGTCTTGCAGACTCGCCTATAGCCAATACAAAATCTATCGACAGTCTATAGACAGTCGATAGATTTATGGTCATACATTTCTAGTAGACTTTTGTCTATAGACAGTGTATTGATTATGAATAGACAAAAGGAAATATCTGTAGGAAGGCGATAAAGTCTATAAGAGCCTATAGAAAGTCCATAGACCTTTTCTATAACGACACAGAATAGTGCAGCAAAGAAGCGACGTCAAAATTAAATTCAACCACGCACTGGGAAGGCGATCATTTTAAAAACAAAAATATGAAAGTGAAATGTAAAACCAATACTCCTAATGCATATCTTCGCACCACATCGCATGATCGCCTGTAAATTTTTTGTTTGCTTCTTCTTTATGTCGTCCAGATGTCTTGCCCTTTTTAAAAAGTCAGTCCACAACGCGCCAGGTGGGTCTGAAGTTTCTTGTCACATCAGTACTCCGGGCTGCGTTCAAAAGTGATTTACGTTGGGATCACGGAAAACTTAGCTGGCAGGAACTCTGGTTGCGAGGAAGTCGAACTGTGCTGAAAAAAAAGCGGCTAAGACAGCTTACCTGTGTTGTGCTGTAATTAACATTTTATTATTTGAGACTTCCATTAGACCCATAAAGTTTTTCTGATTTTATAAACGAAGTCATTCACCACTTTGAATAATTTGCTCAATGACCAGCTGAAAACTGCGTTGGTGATCGTTTTATTTTCGCACCCTTAATGATACAAACTCTAACAGAATTAAGCTTGAACTACCAAGACGCACAAATTTGAAAGTTGTCGTCATCAATATAAAGTAAGTTTGACGAGCTGTGAAGGTTATGTAAAGTTTCCAATAAAAAAAGGCTGTTAGAATAATCATTGAACTTACAAAAATAGTTTGTCCAGTTAACCTCAAGTCCACTTGTTATACACTACTGACATCTGCCAACTAAAATATGAGCCAGGCACTGTTCATTACGCCGAGCTTATGCGACAATTATTCTGATCGTAATTCTTGCGCGTTTGTTTGATTTAAAAATGTTTCTAAATTTGTGATTTCAACTAAACGTTTATTTTCCTCATTATGCTCAAGAATCTCACTACTTTTCATTTCTACCTGCCTAAAAGTTCCCTGGTAACATCTCTTGAGGCCTACTCTCGTATTATTATGTCCAAAATACAAAACAATTCCAAAATAGCTAAAAATTTTGCTTCAAGGACAAAAATTTTTTTAGTGGCTTATTAACGGCAAATAAAATGCGGCTAACTTGCATCTGCACACGCCAGCTCAAGAAGGCAATTTACGAAAATAATAAACAACAAAAATTTGGAGCGACATTTTTCTGAAGCGCTTGAACCTTCAAATTGATTGTCAGCGTCGAATATTCTGGGCAATAAGAGCATCACTGTTAAGTGGTTTTCGACATTCGAATGATATTAAAAAAACGGCTGGCGGTTTTTCCAGGTGGACACTACCGTAACGTAGCTGAAACCAGCGATTGAAGTGTTCACTGATCCAGGGAGCCATTTATGTTTGTCTGTAACTTTTTATCGTCAAAAAAATCTACCCAATGTAGGCCGGCGAACTATGCTCCAGTGCCGCATTTCTGCAGCAATGATGTCAACTCCAACGCGTATTGCTCTAGTGCCCTATTTCTGCCACAGCGCTGTGCACGCCAACATATGCAACGCCCATCTCTCTGTCACTACTGCCACTTAGCTCCAAGAGCGAATATTAGTTTAATAGTAGTATTAGTTGATGGAGAACACGATGCGCAATGCACAGCGCGAGGGTGTGTAGCAGTTTAACACGAGGCATGTTCGGCTGCTGCTACAGCCTAGTGCTTTATGGCAGTGGCAAGCGAAGCTGATCTGTCTGCGCCGCCGCGGCTCGGGATCCCAGTCGCGAATAATTATTCTATTTGTTTTATTTATTTATTTTCTTTTGCGCAAACTCACACACATCGCAAGAACTTGCTCGCGGTTTAGCAATCGGATTACCACGTTCGCAGCAATAACAACGTAAAGGTAGAAACTTCTCCAAGTATATGGGTGAAAGTGATCCGTCTTCCACAGCATGTGTGCATAGAAAATATGGAAATGCTGTTTTGGTCTTACATCTCGGTTGCCTACATGTATGCAGTGAATATTTACTATGTGATTAGAGTTCGGGCTTCTACTCCTCGAATGCCTTCTGGTTATTTAATATTCAGCGTAAGCTCGTGCTATGGCGACACGCTCTTCCTCGGACCAAAATAGGCAGACCGAGGCCAGCGTTCGGTGAGGCCTACGAGCGCGATGAACGCTTACGCGGGTTTTCCGTGAACGCAGATTAGCCTGAATAATTCTCTAAAATTAACTGCAGTTCTATAACACCTACCATGAGCTTAGTATTTCCGACCTCTTCCACAGGTGGGTTTCGGATACGCGCACTTCACAATATGCCCTTTCGTATTCGTGAATATGCAGAATTTTATCTCGCTAAATCCTGGCTGGACGTGCCATAAAGTTCAGTAGAACTTCAAGTGTTACCAAGGTTCTTCATACGGATTGCGGAGTATTTATGTTATAGCAAAGAAGCCTCTTTCGAGCAGAAACCAGCTGTCCACCAGCGTCATCAAACCTTGGGGGTTTTCGAAACACCCCCCCCCCCCCCCAAGTGCGAAGAAAACTTACGCGAGTGTATGCAATATACTAGTTCCTCTGATTCTCCATTTGCTTGCTGATGTTTTTTTTCATGCGTAAGACATCTGTTACCGCACCAACACCTTAAAAAGGAAGAACCATGTAACCTCAATCTGGATAAATTCTCGCCTTTGTACAAACAAGTTGGTACAGGCATGCGCGCCCACGTCCAGCCATGAGACCAGATTGTCGAAAGCTTCTGTGAAAACGTGGAATCGGAAGTAAAAACACAATCGACTCTACGGATGCATGACTTCAATGCCAAGGTAGGCAAGGAGAAGGCTGGAAACCAGGCAGGTGGGTGACTATATCATAGGGTCAAGAAATAGCAGGGTGAAGTTACTAGTAGATTTCGCAGAAAGAAATAATTGATCGATCATGAATACCTTCTACCGCAAACCAGAGAACAGGAAGTGGACCTGGAAGAGTCCCAATGGTGAAGCTAAAAATGAAATCGACTTCATACTATGCGTCCACCCTGTTATCGTACAGGATGTGGTGGTCATCGGAAAGGTAGGGGTTGTAGCGACCAAAGAATTGTAAGGTCTCGAATTAGTATAGACTTGAATAGGGAACGAAAGAAACTAGTGAAGAGGAAGTCCATTAACGAGTTAGCGGTAAGAGGGAAATAGAGGAGTTGAGTATTTCGCTGCATAACAGATAATCGGTTTTAATTGACGAAGACTATATTATGTTCAAACTGTGAATGATAATATCAAAGCTATCGTTACGGAGTGCGCAGTAGAAGTAGGCGGTAGGATGGTCGACAAGATATCGGTAATTCTCTCAGGAAACGAAAAGTCGAATTCTTGAGCGCCAAATTATGAAAGCGCTTAACCCCATAGACAGAACTAAACTGGCAGAGCTGTCAAAGTTAATCAATAAGCGCAAGGTAGCCGACATAAGAAAGTTTACTGTGGATAGAATGAAGCATGCTCTTAAGAACGGAGGTGGCGTAAAGTGGCGAGGCGGAAACTAGGCATAGGTAAAAATCAGATGTATGTGTTAAGAGACAAAGAGGGTGATTTCATTGCCAATATGGATAAGATAGTTAAAGAAGCCGAAGACTTCTACACAAATATATACAGCAGTCAGTGTAATCGGAATGTTAATGAGAGATACAGTAGTGCACAGCAATAGGTCGTCCCGTCAGTAAAGAAAAAGGAAGTAAAGAAATCTTAAGGAGCTATGCAGATGGGGTAAAGCAGCTGACGAGGATTAGGTAACAGCAGATCTGTTAAAAGACGGTGTGGCGATTATGCTAGAAAAACTAGCCACCCTGTATACGGAATGCCTTATGACCTCGAGCGCACCAGAAGCTCATTAGTATAAGTAAGGCGATACCAAGGACTTGAAAAATTACAGACCGACCAGCTTACTGTTCTTTTCCTACAAGGTATTTACTAAGGTAATGGCTAGTAGAGTAAGGGCAACCTTAGACTTCAATCAACCAAATGATTAGGCAGGCTTTCGTAAGGAGATGGAGAATAGACCATATTAACATTATAAGTAAGGTGATAGAGAAATGGGCAGAATATAACCAATGCCTACGTATAGCCCTCATAGATTACGAGAAAACATTTGACTCAGTGGAAGACTCAGCAGTCATGCAGACATTGCAGAATCGGGGTGGAGAAGAGCCTTATCTAAAAATACTGGAAGATATCTACAACGATTTCACAGCTATCATAGTCCTCCATAAAGCCAACAGTAAATTTCCGATAAGGAAGGGTGTCAGAGGTATTCAGAGAATTATATTGGGAACAGTTGGGGATAAGAGTTAACTGAGAATACCTTAGTAAAGGGTAACGGAGTGGATTCCAAGAGAAAGTAAGCGGAGCAGGGTGCTGCACCAGGTTGGGTGGGCGGATGAGATTAAGAAGTTTGCAGGCAATGGGCGGATGCAGTTGGCAAAAGACAGTATTAATTGGAGAGACATGGGAGAGGCCTTTGCCCAGCAGTGGACGCAGTCAGGCTGATGGTGGTGGTGGTAATGATGATGGTGTATACAGAAAGAAAACGGATGCACTACTTTGTCCAGTGATGCGTTTCTGGCGCAAAGATTATGGTTTGGTTTGGTGATGGGGGTTTAACGTCCCAAAGCGACTCAGGCTATGAGAGACGCCGTAGTGAAGGGCTCCGGAAATTTCGACCACCTGGGGTTCTTTAACGTGCACTGACATCGCACAGTACACGGGCCTGTAGAAATTCGCCTCCATCCAAATTCGACCGCCGCGGCCGGGATCGAACCGGTGCAGGGCAGAAGAATCGTTCAGATTGTTAAGTTCATGAATTCGAACAGCCTTCTTAATTGAGCACTTTAATCAGGTTTAGTAAACCTTGAAGTGATCGCCTCCAAATCACGTTGGACTGTACTAAACGCCACTTCGCTGTTGGGGAGGCGTTTAAATGCCGAATCACCGGCCACTGTCTTGTTCTTGACGTTGGTGTAATTTGCCTGCGGCGGTGCCGATCTTATAAATTTTCTTATAAGTGCAGTAACGGTTGCATTCGAATCTGCATAAGATCTTTCACGAAATCGTTAGTCGCAACTTGAGTCGGCCATCACACGGAAGTCGAATCGTCAACCAACCCACACATAGGCGTCTATCAAATGAAATAAAATGTTTGCAAGGTCTCAATGCAATATCTGCTATGTGGTAGCGCATAAGGGCGCACAGCCCTTATGGTCGCACGTAATCAGTGATTGTCCCCCTGAAATCTTTTATCTATCTACCATCTCGACATGCTTTAAAAAGGTATTAACTTTTCAAGTTACATTTTTAAGACACTTCTATGCATCAGTAAGGCGCGCGATTACACGAGTGAATTTGAAGAATTCGAGGCTTTTTTAATCACACTCGCAATTAGCTCTTGTGACATTAATTATCTAAAAGTCGATCTTACTTTGCTTTTCATCTTACCGACCTTTGAAGTTCTCGACTCTGCTCGTGCTCGGCGCTTTTTAACGCGACAGCGTTAAGGAGCTCGTGTCGCAGAAAAGCCGGTGTCGTCGGCGTCTTTGGCCGTGAGCGAAAAATGACGCATCTCGGTGCATACCTAAACCACGCCGCAAGGGAAGGGATTTTCCTTCCCTTATGGTGCGCTACGGGTGTCCAGCGAGAATTGTGAGACAGGCGTCATTTGCTTTCCTTAAAACCAATTTTCATTTCAATTTCCTCGCCTCACGGCCCGGTTCGGGTGTCCACCGAGATATGTGGGAGAGGCGTCCTTTGCTTGAATTGTCCAACGGGCCACGCGTCGCGCCGAACGGGCGTTGGCGTTCCGTGTACTCCTCAGCAACGCTGCAACACGCTGCCACGTCTCACTCTTAAAGAGGAAGCTTAAGCGTCCTCCAAATTTTCGTCGTGACACGTAACTTGAGAGATTCTCATTGTTCGGGCTCTTCGCTGCCCACATTATCTCCTTGTTCGTTTTTCTTTTTTTTTTCATTTTTCGCAAGCTCAACCAAGTGTTGTGTCTCAAAAATAGCCAATTAAAGGATCAACAGGGTGATTCAAAATGCTGTCTCTGATTTTGACTAGAGAGCTTACCGGAACATATTCATTTTTGTTTAGCGAAAACACTGCCGTGTGGTAAAATTTTAATGAGCAAGGTGTTCGAAAGTTTCCTGTGCTCTCACTACACCACCCTTCAGAATTTACTCTTGAAAAATTCGGGGTAGAGCAGCTACTATAGCTAAAATACAACTGCAGGAACTAGACAACATGAATATAGGGCAAGAAAAAGCTGAATGCGAAATAATACTCACTGCCTGATTGATTTGCGACCCGCCATGGTGGCTCGGTGCTTTGGCGGTCGCGTAACTGAGCCGAATGACACGGGTTCCATACCGCTCGCAGCGGCCGCGTTTCGATATAGGCGAAACGCAAAACACAAGCGTTCACTTCCCTTTTTCATACCCAACAATTCTGGACAAAAGCATTTTTGAGCGGGAAATCATTTATGAATGCAGTTCATTTAATATAATGTAAGATTTCATTATAACAGGCAATATATCCAGAGATCACCCGACGGCAGTCTTTGACGTTTTTCCTATCATCAGAAGCTTTCCCCATTGGATTTCTATGGCAGACTTAACTGTTGGATGCGATCGAAGGAAAAACTTTTGAAAGAATGATTTTGCTACAAATCAGAAGAATGAACTATTACCTTCAATATTTCCATAACAGTCTCTTGCACTCAAAAAATGTTAAAATAGCGCAAAAGACGAGGATATAGGTAAGGAGGAACACACAAAACACCACGGGCGGACAAAACACCTTGTTGCCTATGTCCTCGTCTTTTTCGCAGTTTTCACATTTCTTAAGCTATGAACCAACTAGCCCTCAAGAACATCCTTCTAAAGACTAACAATTTTTAAATTTTCAAAATTTTTTCCCGAGAATGTTGGACACGTTACAGCACGACGCCTTTCCAAAAGCAGCGCTCTCTAGAACGTCGAATATGCACTTTCCCTAGAAGCAAAACTTGACCATGCCCGCGGGCGCAAAATCGGCCCTCTTTTTTTAGGACAGGCAGTTCTGAGCCGAGACTTTCCAAAGTTTCACTCCTTCCCCTTCACCCCTCTCTATAATATCTCTCCCCATCCTCCCTTCATTGCGTTTCGTGACACGTGCCGGCGTCGAGCTCCTAGAGCGGCTAGTGACATGCTTCAAGCGCAACAGCCTCCGGCCATTCCAAACAAGGTTTGGAATTCGCCCTACCCTTTCAGACACGTAGATAGGGCTCCGTGCAGAATAAAACACGTTGGCGTGCATCCCTACTATTCTCTATGCTTTGCTCCCTCTTTTCCTGTACCTTTTTTTCTTGCAATCTATTTTTTCTCTCAGTCTTTCTGACTTTACGCACTAGACAAAACTAAAGTTTCGAAGAAAAGCTCTCGGCGCCTACTACCCTGTTGCTTAAGCTGTTGGTGCCAAGCTTTCAGTGAAGTCCGGTTTTTAATCCTAAGGGCTTTCTTCTTTCTGTTTTCTCCCTCTCTCTCTCCATCTAATGCTATTGCGTTTGCTTTCTCCGTTGCCCTAACGCGAGTCAGAGAGCTCGCGCGGTTGTGCTTCGCCTTGCCTTGCGGCAACACTAGATGTTGGCAGAAAGGCTTTCTCTAAGTGCACCCAACAGTGTGCGGGCTTGAGAGGCACGCCGCGTCGAAATGTTGACGCGAGTGCGTTGGGCGTTAAAAGCCGGCAGTTCGCGATCGGATGGCACGCAAGCAGGCAGGCAACCTTGGGAAGACGTGAGTTGCCTAGGCGATTTAGCGCAGAGATTCGCTAGTCAGGCATGCGCTTTAACGTGAGAGGTTCGAGGCAGAGGTTATGAGGCGTATGGGTTTCCGTGGGAACCCACCCTCAGTTATGGCGGGGTAAAGGTTGTCTCGTGTCGAAACAGTTGAGAAGCTTTTCAGCGTAGTTTTATGCGCGTTTGTTTTCTTTTTTCCCTCTGAGCAGACATGTCTAGTGTATCGTCAAGGAATTCCTCTTTGTGTAACCGTTTGTTTGTTGTTCTACGTGCCGAAGTGGCTCAGCGGCTTTGGCGTTCGGGCGATGAGTCCAAGGTCGTGGGATCGAATCCCAGCCGTGCCTGTTGCAGTTCTATGGAGACGAAATAACTATTCCTATCATCAGCGCAACTGACTCCCCAGCAGGACAAGGGTCTCTATTATTTCCCTTTTATTGCCCCTGTTCGTTGCCAGCTGCGGCCATCTTAACCCCGCTAATTGCCTAATCTCATCCATCCACCTGACTTCTCGCGTTGTGTACTCTGTGTATATACTGTCCGGGCCTCCTCTGCCGCTGTATATAACTAACCATCGATTATCTGAAATCGATTATGACATACTCTGCCCGCGCCCATTTCCATTTCTTGATTTCACCCAGAATATCATTCGCTCCTGTATGTTGACGAACCAGGGGTCCTGTAATTTCCTCCTTTCTCTTTGCGTGCTTAGCCACTGCACGTTGAAGAATCCTAGGGGGTCCGAATGAATCTGTAATCATTCGACTCAATGTCTTTCAAGGAATATACGAGCAGCTTCTGGAGGTCACTCCACGACCACCTGTGCTTGCTAGTCCCTCCGTCAGCTTTATTCATTAGTCCATCGATGCGTCGGTCTTCGCTTTGCATACCAATCGATACGTCCGTTCATAGCTGCCCATATATGCGTGTTCTTGCGTCCACCAGTGCGTTCGTCTATTTTGTTGAGCAATGTGGATATTCACTACTACCACCAGCTCTCTCAGTGCTCAAGCGGCTACTTAAAAAGCTGCAGAAATTGATCACCAGAAACTAAGCAACTTTGGCGCTTAGTACAGACGAAACGGACAAGGACGTAAAGACAGAAATAACCGGAATTAGAAAAACTATCAATCGAATTTTTGTTCATGAAAGCGACATTTAAATGAACAATGGGTTGTATGTTGAAATAACATCACCTTATGTTTATATAAATGCATTTGTGTTTGCATTTTTATGTGAGCACCAACACGAGAAATGCGCCTGCGTGCCGCACTTTTACTTTTATCCACTTAGTACTAGCTGTCTTCTTATGAGCCTAATCTAATCAGGAGTCGCCATTAGTGACAGCGTGCTAATGCAGCTCCGCCGGCGACAAAGTAATCCTCTGATTTTTTTTCGAATTTTTCTATCTTCACCCCTAGGAAGTGCACGTGTTCTTTAACATGTCAGTGTGCAGTTTTTGATTATTTTGTAGTCCCCTGGAAGCGTTCGTGGTGCGCTGATTTGTTGCGAGGTATGACGAGCTCTCGCAGACTTCCGATGCAACGCCTTGAAGCAAATCACCGCGCCAAGAATACTCGCAGACAACTGAAAGAGACGCGAAAACAGCGCGTATCAGTTTAAAGAACACGTGGACTGGCTGTAGAAAAAGACAGAAAAAAAACGAGAAATATTGGGGACATTCTTCATCGACAACAGAGCTGCATTAATAGGCCTTCATTAGCGGTGCCTCCTCATTAGGTTAGGTTCATAAGAAGACAGAGAGTTTTGGGTAGATAAAAAGAAAAGTGCTACACGCATTAGCATTTCTCGTGGTGGAGTCCGCATATATCCCATTGTTCATTGAAATGCCTTTTTCATCAACAAAATTTCAGTTGATAGCTGGGCTAAGCTCTCTTATGTCTGTCTGTACGTCACCCTCCATACTGTTTTTAGTGAGTGCATTCAAGTTGCTGTCAAATGCATATTATCCTCGTTTCTCGTATACGTGACGTCAAACAAAGCGGCAACCAGAAAGCACACTAGATAAAGTGTAAAATTACTCCCTTGAGATTAAATTGCATTGATCTTCATTTTTAGTGTTTGCTTCTTCATGGCTGCCGACACGTGGCCTTATCATTCTGCCAAGCGAGGTCCATTTTTGGACGCGTACCCCCTAGGTTCTAGCTGATCGTTCTCAAAGGCGCGTAGTCACGTGCAAACGCTGTTGCGATCTTTGAGACCGTTCTGGAAGGTGTAAAAACATTGTTTGGATATTTTCGATCATTTTGAAAGAGAAAGCGATTGAAAGCGGTGTTTTTTCTGACGGTGAGAACCGCGCAGTGCACGTGCCGCTATCACGGCCGTCAAGCACTGTTTTAGTCAGGGGTACTAGTTTCTACGAAACTTGCTTATGATTGCCTGTTGCGTGCTTCGGAACATGCTTTTTATGTGCTTGCCTAATGCTACGTTCTAATGTCTCTACCTACTAGGTATTGTTCATTTAATGTGTTCATTTATTTCTTAACACTAAATGTGATCATGCTCGCTCAGTGTTTAGTATTTATTTCCGATTTGCATTAATAATAATAGTATTGACATGTGTACTGCGTTGCGTACCCAGTCGCAAGGAACGTTAGGATTGTGCCCAAAATATGACAAAATGTTTTGTCGTTTGTTGTGCATGAAAATTTGTCTCTGGTATTGCAGTATTTTTTATATTTTTGCAGGTTTTTCTGCAATATTTTCTGTGATTCTGTTGCTACGACCAACGGCAGCAGAATACTACAGAAACGTGTTATGTTGCACAAAAAAATTAATATGCTTACTAGAAGTTATTTGACAAAAATGTTTTCAAAAATATAATGTGGCATCAGGAAATTTTGTACTGTGCTTTTCTGACTGGGCATGCTGTATATTGTGTGTATTATAGTCGCGTTCACGTAAGAGCCAGCAGTTCTCCCCATCGGAGAAAAGTATTAGCCGGCGGCGCTTTCTTGCATCAACCTCTCCTTTCATGTCCATTTAATTCAAGAAAAAATGACACGTTCGCCAAAATCAATTACTTTGTATTGCGTCGGCGTCCCTCATCGACTGACTGCCATCACTGCCATGTGAAATAGAACAAAATGAGAATTCCCCCTACAATAGCAGCAATAAAATGAAAACTTCAGACCTCACTGAACTCAACTCGGTATCCTATGCGCCATAAGGGACAAAAAACTTTTCTATTACGCGCCGAGATTGAAGCGGTAACAAGAGAGCTTTAGGTGCAGCTCTGTGACGTAAGCAATCTCAGTCGCCACACATACAAGCACCCAAAATAGTTGTGAGGTGTTGCAGGCACCTTATGAAGAAAAGTTCAATGTCTTAAAGGAATTTGAAAAGACCAAAAGCCTCCCACATAAGTGTTCGTAGCCCCTATCTCAAAAAGGGCGTCTCAAGAATCGTGTTATAGGCTTTCCTCGAAAAAGCTGACTAGTCTGGGAAATTCTACGCAGGACCGCACAAATTGTCTCTATCGATTACACAGAGACTTGCGTAAGTCGTGTTGTGCAAATGAAATGAAATGGTGAGTCTATATACGAACTCTATACGATGCGTGCTCATAAAGGTTGCGTGTTTTACTCAGTGGTGGTAATGTGCATCCTTGCCTGACTGCGACAGCCTTCAGTTCCAGTTATTTTTAGAGCATTAAATTTCAGGGTGGCCAAGGGCGTCGTGGCCGTACGCAGTGCGTTTGCGCTCCCTTACCAGGTTTCGCAACAAAAAGCCATTATTGAAAATTAAACCGTGGGACCGGAGGTGACAGTTGATAGCGCAGCAGCTTACTAATATGACTGTTTGATAATTGAGACTGCTATTTTCTGAGCATCGTGGGCTGATGGTGAAGGGGAAAGTTGTTAACAAGCCGACGTATCGCGTTCAGTGGTCTACAATAAGTCATGCTCAAATTTCTTGGGTTCGACTTCTACATTCAAGAACACGAGCCTACTTAGTGTTATTTATTTTTTATACAATTACCCTAAGAGTCCGATGGCATTGCAATCAGGAGTAGCTTACGCATTAAATAGTCCACAAAACAGCGAAATATATTAAATACTAACCACAGTGGTGGCCAAGTGGTTGATCATCCGCATCGCATGCGGGAGGTGCGGGGTTTGACCCCCAGTGCCGCCGGGTACCCGCCTGTGACTCAATGGGTACGAGGTTTCCGCTGGTCGGGTGCTCAACTTATTCAGGGTGAAATGCTTGGAAAATTGGTCTTTGACCCCACCTTAAGCAGTCGAAAATGCCTTGGGCTATGGCGCTCTGGCCACAGATGCCCTTGCGCCATAAAAATTCATCATCATCATATTAAAAACCAACGAGGCTAACGTAAAGCGCGTAAGCTCCGATAGCAGATTGATACAAATAAACAACGAAAATTAGAAAACTGCAAGAATATTACAAATCTGTCAAATATGCAAAGTAGTAACAGCGTGGAAGTATGAAGAAGCATGAAGAAGCATGAAGACTAAATTAAGGAACAGCTTTGAAAAAAAAGTAACTATGATAGAAATGAATTTATCTTCGCAAAAGCAGGAGAATACCTTGAGCCTCATATTCACTGCGAAATGCCAGTAAAAAACAATGATAAAATGCCGCAAGAATGTGTTGAACCATGCGAAATAAAAGTGCTAGTTAAAGTGATAGATTTTCAAGGCACCTACGTCGGCTCATCTGCTCCCATTTCAAATGTCGTCCAGGAATAATAACTGCGTTCAGAATGTTCCCCGCGTGGTGGTGGAACTGAGGTTAGGTACGAATTCTATGTCTAGACAAAGCCTGTCATCTTTTCTGCGACAATCGCGGAACGATTTCAATGTTTTAAAGTTTCTTCTATTTATTTATTAGAGTCGGGGGGGGGGGGGGTAGAGTTAGAAGGTGAAATACATTGTGTTACTCAAGTCTTACGACTATGCTCTAGAATTCAGCTTCATCTAAATTCTCAGCTTCAGCTTAAACCCGAGGCTCTTTTTCGCATAAAATTTAGCCGGTAGTGGACGCCATCACGCATGGAATAAATTTGCGATTACAATTCGAGATTTAATTGGATCTCCTTTTAAATAGACAACAGCTATGTGCTACACCACATTTCTCACACACACACACACACACACACACACACACACACACACACACACACACACACACACACACACACACACACACACACACACACACACACACACACACATATATATATATATATATATATATATATATATATATATATATATATATATATATATATATATATTACATTGGCGATTACAATTCGAGTTCATAATTGGATCTCATTTTAAATTGAAAAGAGCTATGTGGTACACTACATTTCAATTTCACACGCGCGTATATATGCGCGTTAGTGTAGCACATAGCTCTTTTCTATTTAAAATGAGATCCAATTATAAACTCGAATTGTAATCGCCAAATTAATATATATATATAAATATATATATATATATATATATATATATATATATATATATATATATATATATATATATATATATATATATATATATATATATATATATATATATATATATATATATATATATATATATATATATATATATATATATATATATATATATATATATATATATATATATATATATATATCGTTTTGTGTCACTGTTTAGATCATTAAATTTGGCGGCGGAACAATATATGCGGTGGCAAATTAACTTCAGGAAAGCAAACCGATACCTTGAAGGCTACGTATATCAAATCGCTCTGCCTCGGTTAGTACGCATAATACAGTTGCTCATTGTTTGCTTTCATTCAAATGTGATCGTCCACAGCAGGTAATAAGAAATCATCAACATCAGCCTCACTACGTTCACGGTAAGACAAAATCCCCTCCCATATCCTTCTCTCTCTCGGTGGAACCGTTCACTGTTACAATATATGCACGCAAGTATAGTCACTGTAAAAGATTACGGCTTGAATCGAATCTATGCAACATGCTGTGTTGGTTTTCACTGTCCATAGCTCATTTTACTACCAAAGGATCGGAAATCTAAAATCTCCTTCACTGATCTGTTTTCTCAGCCAGAGGTGGGAACAACGCCTTCAGCTAAAGGGATGCATTAGGGATAAGCATTGCGTGAAGGTCGCTGGGCAGTGCAGAGGAAAGTGCACGAATAAAATATTCACATTACTCATGGCCTACATTTTCGCAAAATACAAACAGATTTAAAAGACTTGGGGTTGAGAGTTCTGCTCTCTTTTTCTTTTAAACCATCAGCCTTTCGAGGCGCATTTGCGACGGGCGCAGATAAAGCATTGAGATCTGTTATTTCAAAGAAAACTTTCAATGCTCCAATATGAGCAGCACTCTAAGCTACGCTCGGACAAAGGAAACAACGGAGAGATTCCCACTCTAAGAGATTCCCACTCCCGCTGCGCGCCACTGGTGTTGCTACGAAAGAGGCTTGTCTCCTTTTTATTTTCTTTGTACTAGATTTCCGGATTGTAGAATTGCAAATGAGATTTCTTCCGGTCAGGTGAAAATGTCGCCGGGCCCTGGGTCTTCTTTATAGAGCAGTCTGGAGGCCGTCCTTGAGCAGGCGCTACGGTCCGCCCTTGTAGAGTGCATATTTCCTCGAGAATTTTTTTTCTTTCCTAACTCAAGCTCACTTAGTTTTCATCTCCTACATTCGTGCGCTTCTTACGTTCTTTGCTGCATAGTATTCTAGGTTTTTTAGGTAGAAAAGATAGGAACGGGGCTGACAATCAGGGCAGGGTGCTGTGGTTCACCAGCGTCTTCAAAGGACAGGATGTAAAATTACATCAATGACGCGTACAGAGAAGCATGTTTAAATATTGTTTGCGTGCAATTACTTAGCGCTTTTTTCCCTCAAGTTGTGGCAGTTAAAACTCATCACTCTGAAATTTTTTAAATGTTTATGCTCTAAGGGTGTTTATCAACCCCATTAGAACGTTAAACGACTATTCGAGTTTCTATATCTTTATTAGTCATTGCAAAAAAATGCATATCTTAACCAAGTGTGGTTGCAACACCCGTTGTTTATTTTCTGTACTTTTCCCATTATGATTTCTTTCTGTTGTGTATTATTTCATATATTACCTCATGTGTCAGTGCCATTGTTTGGTAATGGTTTTTTAGGTCTCGTAAAGTTGCCAATTCAGTTCTTGCCTTGAAACCCTTATAGTTCACGTTGTGAAGTAAATTAAGTTCAAGTCAATACCTGTAATGACAGGCCAAGTAATAACAAAAGCTTTCAGAATACTCAGTTCACAACATGAAGCGAACTTGCTAAATTTAGTAAACGTAATATACTGCCGCCAATAGTTGTGCGCACTTCACTTGAGTTGAAGTAGCCAGAAATTCAACTTCACGTTACTAAGATCTTTTTTGTTTACAAAAGCAAATGCATTTACCTCCAAGTCATCCTAATTATCGCTTTAGAGCTTAGCGAGCTGCAAACTATTACCTCAAATTACAATTTCAGTGCCTTGCTGGTGGTTAGCGCTTTCAGCGCACGCTACGTTAACCCCGTTGATACCATGTTAATAACCACACCTGACCCAGTTTTCCTCGTACTTATTTTTATTGAATGCACGGGTCGACTTAGCATTAGTTATTGTTGCTTTGGTACTGGAGTTTCCGCTCAAATTAGGCAAATACGCAGTGATGAAATTCTACAACTGCTGCACTAGTGTCTGGGCTAGTAGGCAAACCAAATCACGAACATCGATCACAAACCGCCTTTTGCACAACATGTGGTGCCCTCTGGGGAGTGGTGTAAATTCTCCTGCTACTCGATGAACACACATGTGGGAGACGCAGACAGCGCCAAATTCACCTGCGAAGTGGCAGGCGTGTGCTTGACAGCTGCCGCCATCTGTCGCATGCATCTGTCGCTAACATGAAATGCGCATGCGCAGTAAAAGTTGCCGGATTCTTTGGAAAGGCAGAGGAGGAGAAGCAGGCATGCGCAGAGTGGCCGTGGGCGAGAAGCGGATATGCGGCTCGCGTTTAGGTTCCGCTGATTTCTGAATTTCTCGTATAAATTTTGTTAACATCGAAAAAACTTCATTCTCCCATATTGTGTCCGCATCAGTTTCAAATGACATTACGGACCGGTAGCTTATTAATGTAACTCAAGGAAAAAATGTAAAAACGAGTTCCGCATGTGTTCGCCTATGAATTCTTACGACGTTCACTTTTTACGAATAAAAATATTCGAAATTACTAACGCATACTGTATGGTGTGACTGCAATTCAAGCAATGTATTGTTTATTCCTTTTCATTCATCACAAAGTGTGTATACCTTTGAGTATGAAATTATTGTTCTTCATTACTCTTCTCTTCATAAAGGTATATGTACCATTCTTCCCAACTGTCGTCTTCTTGCTGCCTTCTTGTACGGGAAAACGGGGACAGCCAAACTGCTTGACGCAGCTCTTATCTCATCTCCTTCACAACACCTTGTACATGCCCTGTTCTTGCTATGGGAAATGAACATAAACACAATTAGATATTGAGAGGCTAACAATACCTGCTTTAAAACTATATTAGCGCAAGCATAGAAATCGCATAAAACGGAAACTGATCCGGTACTTTCAAGAAGCAAAGAAAGAGTATTTAATTGAAGCGTTAACGCCAGTTAGTATACTTAACTAAAACAGGTGGTGACGAGGTTAAACGAGCGAAACTTGTAACATGAAAGTCAAATAACCACTGGTTATTTAGAGTGATGTGTGGATGTCAAGAGTAGATAAACATCGTCGCGGGTGGCATATGCCATGGTGCGAAGAAGCGACAAAAAAAAATTTGCTGGGATGGGATTCATACGGCTCGCACAAGACGGTTGCTCGGATTTCACTGTGACAGGCCATTCTCCTACAGTGAACTTTACCCATTTGTCGACCATAACAATGATGACTATCATGATGAAAATAGTGATCACAGAGTTTACTAATAAGCAGCAGACTTTCTTCAATCCCCTTTAGAACATAAACTCTCGATTACCATTACCCCCCCCCCCCCCCCTTGCCCTAAAGAAAAGCTTAGGTTTCGATCAATGCTGAGGAGTTTGTCAAGTACTCCCCACGGCTCTCAGCAAACATAGCGGCACCAGGCACGTGTAAAAAGCTAGCTTATCCATATTTGTCTGAATGGTTGGAGTTGAGCTTGACCACATCAATGGCTCTTCAATACACCAATGGCCGTCCGTTTCGAGTGCATGTACACTCCTAAACAGCAGCGTTGCCCACAGACAGACGTTGAGCCTCCTGTAAAGAGTGCACCACCACAAGCATACCATTATTGCGGTGGAGCATTCTACTTTATGCACACTGTCATCCGCGTTTTTGTCCACGTTTTTCATTTTCACTTCTTAATTTCAATTATTAATAAAAAATAAATCTTCATATCAAACACAACTTGACGGCATTGTGCTAACAAGTCAAGCGCTTACATTTTCCCTCCTCTGAGCTCACCTTCAAGCTTGCTCATTACCTGCACATGCGTTAGCCGCTCACATAGAAAAGGGCTCTCTAACACGCATCTTTACTCTCCGCAACACCTTTTAAAGCTTCATTGTCTATTTTCACTTAGTTTTTCACCTAACCCTTTCCTCTATTCTTGGTCTTTGTAAAGGAGACGGCCGGAGGCGTGCTTCCTGGGCAACCTCTCCACATTTCATTATGTCTAACCTCCGTCCCCTGCTCTGTTTCGCATAGCCTTAAAATGCGGCCAACATTTGAATGGTGTCGCCATCTATCCGCGCGCCCCATAACGAATACGCTTTTATTCCTCTAGTTCGCATTCGCTACGGTAGGAGTCGCGGCACGCAGTGCCACAAAAGGTGGAGAGCGGAGCCTTTGCTTCTAGCTTTACTTCACTCTTCGCGCACCTCCATTCAGGATTCAATTTCTCCATTCTCCATTCTGGATTTTACCCAGCATCATCGCACACTCAGCCGTTTCGCAAGCCTTATGTTTCTCCCAATTTCACCGGGGTTTGTTTCCGGGCAAAAATAAAGCTGCTTTCTCTACCTAGGTCATCTGTGAAAAACTGTCACAGAAAGGAGTGAAGGCTAAATGTAATAATACCTTTTACTGATTTTTCAAAGGATGTTAAAACATTCATGTGGATTAACTTAACATGATCACTTTGCTCAGGCGTTCCCAACAGCACAAATAAGATTTCTGGAACAAAAGTTTCTAATCCACGTTCGTTATTTCCGGTATACTGCACGCCCGAGGTGTATAAACCGCGGGGAGCAAACACCACGAAAGTTTCTGGATTGTCCGCCTCCGGTATCTCGCCTGCAGGGGCCAAGTGTGCAACCCGCGCATAAAAATGTGCCTGCACGCACAGCGCAAGTAATACAATACCTGGAAATAGAATATTCGTCGGGTATATCAAGCTATCTTTGGCGATGTTGAAAAAAAAGGTACTGTATGGTGCGTCCCTATATATATAGACCGCAATGCACAAAATTTTCACTTTCAAAAATGCATAGCCTGTGGACTGCACACAGGAAATTAAACTACATTTTTACTTTTCCTTTCATTCTCAATGTCGGGAAGACATATTTTTAGGAATATTGCTAAACAGCGCTTGGGTGCACCGTACCCCTCTCTTCCTAGCGGTTCTTTACCGAGAAATACATACGACACAGCACGCGCGAAAGTAATTCATAATTTTGGCAACAAATGAGCTACTTCCTAATAACAACTTCTCGGATCTGGCACAGCAAATGTAACAGGTGGGATAAAAGGTAAAAAGTGGAAAAGCACAACTCAACAAATTTATGGAATATTTGACGATCTCTTACTTAAAACCGCGCGAGCGTCTGTCCTGTGTACTTGTGTTCTTTGCCTCGTGTGTTCACTAAGCGCTAGAAAAACTGATTTCAGACAGAACACAAATGTAGAGAATCCACAAGCAAATCTTTGTGCCCCGTACTTTGCGCTGATTCTAGCTTGAACTTTAACCAAGAAGACGGTACTCTTGTACAATTTGGGGACTTCTAAGGAGTTTACATTATCAAGTAGCCATTTAATTCACTCACCGTTGCAAATGCTGGAAATTTCAAAGTACTGCGCTCACAGCCCCTTACATCAAAGTAAAAAAAAGATAATTTGAAAAATGAAACAGCTCCGTATAATAAAGTAAAAATGTCATTGTGTACACGATTCCCCATATGAACAAAAAACGCGAAGTTCGCTGCAGCAAAACTAATTGTGCGTTGCTGGCAATGCAAAATCTTTTGGGCGAAAGCAGCACTTTCTCTGCTTAAGCAACTTTATTTGCTCGAACCACGCGCAAAGCTTCACCATTTCCTTCACCAGTTATTCCAGCGCACAAGTTCCGATACCGCTGCGCCACCTGTGTTTCCACCCGCAGTTCAAGCCCAGAGCAAGCCCAATACCGTTCTCATTGGCATCGGTAGATGGAGGTAGTAGCAAGCAGGCAGGCCGAGGTCTCTGTTGCGTTTCATGACATGGAAGGCTGGCAAGTCTGCAGCCAGGTGTAAAGAGTACAGGTGTACACGCGTGCTGATTGGACCTCAGTGGGTGTTGCTTCTGAAGTGTCCGCTTTTCTCCTGACACCACCACCAAGGACATTATGAATTTTTTTCCCTATGTAATCAACGCATACTCACCGTTAAGTTTCGGCTGCTGACAAGAAAGACGCGGGTTCGATCCTGGCCATGGTCGTCGAATTTCGATGGAGGCGAAGTTCTAGAAGCCTATGTACTGTGCGATGTCAGGACACGTTAAAGAACCCCAGGTGGTCGAAATTGTCTGCAGCCCTCCACTACGGCGTCCCTCATAGCCTGTGTCGCTTTGGGACGTTAAACCCAATGAACCATATATCATTACAATTTAATTGTAAGCAGGGAATTTTTGGGCTCGGTGGATCTTAAGAAAGAACCATACCAAAGACAGAACGGGAAGGTTTAGGGATATTATGCATCCCTTTGTCTTTATCTTTTATAGCAGCTATCATTATACTCTGCTTTTAGAGTTCTCTATCAAAATATAGCCGCCAAGACAGATGTCAAATGGTCGAGTTCGGGCTCAGCACCATAACGCTGTAACCACTGAGCCAACACGATGGGCATACGTTGTTGAACGAGCTTCAGTGCATCTTCTGCTCCGATGAACGAAATCTGTTGTAGGTACGCCTTCATAGCAGAGGTATGTCGCTAATGAAAACAATATACTATGTAGTTGATGGAGGCGCAGTTAGTTTCTGTGTCACATGTTCTATGCACTATATGGCAAGTTCGCCTAAGTGGAAGTCTCTTTGTCACCGATGCATTGCGCATGGCTGACATGGGATACCTGAACTGTATATACTGTTTGTTAGCGTGAAACGGTGGACCTGTTTGCACAGAGCCCTACAAAACACGAGACGAGACGTTATGTCCAGAGGTCAGCCTGGTAGCCGAAAACTGCTGACAGGTTTGTTACCACCAACACATTACTCACTCCCGGCGCACATTCGAGAAAATATTCCGTCTACCCTGTCTAAAGAGCCACCTGCATAGAAGGACCCCAGACTGTACATTCGCCAGGGCGCTGCCGCTACTTTTATGCACCCATACGTCCGCCCTCTCAGTGCATCCGCTGCAGACAAAAAGTGGCGCACAAAATATCGCCCGCAAAAATCTGTCCATTGATTCTTTGACTGAGCCGTGAAAGCCACACCTTTACAAAAAACAAGATGACAGGTAGTGCCGATATCTGCAGGTGAACGGCCACACTTAAAGAGCCTGGCTGTTGGGGTAGCGTGTATCTAGCGCACCACAATTGCTCCCTAAACTGGAGAGCAAGTAACCACCAAACAAAAAGCTATTGGGACGCTGAAGTCTCATAAAGAGCGGAAGGCAATAGGATTAAATTGCACGTTTTTCG
This sequence comes from Amblyomma americanum, assembly GCF_052857255.1. Lineage (NCBI taxonomy): Eukaryota > Metazoa > Arthropoda > Arachnida > Ixodida > Ixodidae > Amblyomma > Amblyomma americanum. Next base: position 122,758,328 of record NC_135505.1, read on the forward strand.
CATCTTCTGTTGCGTCTTCTGCGTGTCTTTTCGTCAACTTTTTTACAATTGTTGTTCCCTCAACTGCCATAAATGCACTGCTAGATGCAGTTACTGGTACCCGCTATGCTGTGACGGGGCCGACATTTGCATATATCACATTTTTAAAATTTCTTCATCGCGATTTTCTATCTAGGTTTCTGTCTAGAAACTAAGTTTCTCACATTTCGGTGTGCACCCGTTGCGGTGCTTCAGTGGTTAGGGCGCTCGGCTACTGATCCGGAGTTCCCGGGTTCGAACCCGACCGCGGCGGCTGCGTTTCAATGGAGGCAAAACGCAAAGGCTCCCGTGTGCTGTGTGATGTCAGTGCACGTTAAAGATCCCCAGGGATTCGAAATTATTCCGGAGCCCTCCACTACGGCACCTCTCTCTTCCTTTCTTCTTTCACTCCCTCCTTTACCATTCCCTTATGGCGCGGTTCAGGTGTCCAACGATATATGAGACAGATACTGCGCCATTTCCTTTCCCCAAAAAACAATTATTATTATTATTCACATAGCGGTGTGCGTTGTGACGACGCCACAAGGTCACGTGACCTCTCTCATTCATTCAGGGTGGGGCCTTTTGCCTTTCGCCTCCATTGACATGCAACCGCCCGCACAGTAGACGAGGGCCTTAACCGCTGAGCCACCGCGGCGGGTAGTAATCAGAGAATTTCGGTACATCAAACATTTTGTGTTTGCAGTGGTATTTTGGCGTGACGACAACTCTAATGCTATGGAATTGAAAGTCAAATTCAGGCCATTTGCTCTACGCTCATCCTCATAATGTACAGGCAAACTTACAAGAGCGAAGAAAGCGGATGGCATGTACTGGCGCCTATATTCTTCTTCTCTACACTTTTTGCGTCGCTCATTCAGGTCAGGTACGCGTATTTTCACACCCCCTTCCACCCCTCCCGCACTTTTTCATCGCCATTGTATTGAAGGGTTATAAATTTGGGCTTTCCTTGGTACCGCGTGCAAAAAAAAAATTATGCAAATTAAGCAAGAAACAGCTTTCTCTCTTTTCGGCATGGAAATTGGACGCGTGCTGATGTTCTGGCGCGGCGCGCCGCTCTCCGCCTTCTGAAATAAAACGTCATTTGATAGTCAGCGCTCGTCCTGTTGTCGCTTTCTTGTCTAGTCCTTTTGCGCTGTTTTTTTAAGATGACGAACTAGCCCGAATGTCTACCCTTGCTAGTGAGTCGGACCATCTCACTTCCCTAGCGTATTTTGTTTCTAGTTGGCGTTATTTTTGCTGCAGCAATATATGCCTTTTCGTGTCAGCCAGTGCCGTCATTCACTTGTTTCCCTCAGAAAAGGGCCTGCCGTATTCGGGGTGCACTTATTAGCGCGAGCGATCACGGGTAGGGCCGGCGGCTCTGAACTGTGTCAGCCGTGGTTAAACAGGGGAAATGTATTGACTCCCTATTAAAAGCTCGCAAAGCGTAATCTGCGAAAACAATGCCAGTCTGTAGGTTACAATAAAGATTTTCACGCAGGTCATGAAAGCAAAGAGTCAGGTTTCACGAAAAAATCCTTTGCAAGACCCATGCTGTGAATGATGAATACATTGGTAGTATCTAAGTTCGTGATCTCCGAGTACATGACATGTTCTATGATTTTGCACACATCTGTGGTTATTAAAACGGAACAATAGTTGAAAAAAAAATGTATTATCTGATTAGTAGACGATAACTGCCTTTTTCACATATAGTGATGAGGCAAAGCAACTGTAGACAATGACCGCAAAAATTATGAGCCATAAAAATTTTTCAGAAATGTGTTGGATATTCTTGAGTACTTTGCCGCTAATTTCTTCCATACCGGCTCATGATGAGAGTTTAATATTTTGAATGTGTTAAACGAGCTTGTCAGCCAAGTAAGTTGTGTCTGGCCTGTTACTTGTTATATTTGAGGAAGGCGTACAAGATGCGCTCTCATTCGTGGTAAACATAGATGCAAATGCGCGATTGAACATGTTAGCACTGTCAACGAATATTTAGTCATGTTGGTGAGCAGAACTTGGCGGGGCTGTTGAGGATTTCTTATTTTCCAGCGTTTATAGGGTTTACATATTATGTTAGTAAAATCATTGCAAAAAATGAGTGCTGTGCGTCATGGATGGCTGCAAGATAAGCTTTTTCGGCCGCGTAGTTTCTATTTCCTGCTGAAATGTCGGTCTAAATTCGGGTAAGCGGAAAATATTTTTTTTATTCTATATGTTTTATAGACCTTATGAGCTGTGATTAGTGGCGCTTTTCATGAAAATTGGTTTTTGTGATTAATTTGATTTTTTTTTAATTCGTGTGCCATTTTTTTGAAGAAGAACAAGTTACCTTGAACTATTTATTATCAAACGATGTTTAAAAAGATGAAAGGAAGGCCGTTAGTTCATTATTTTTTTTGTAAATGACAGGTGGTCTTGGAATAATGGAAAATGTTGCAGTGATTACTTGGTTTTCAATGATTTCAGGCGGGTAAGTAATAGATGTTAAGCTCTAAGGACGATTAGTTAGTATCAGGTTAACATTCAGACACAAGTCCAAGAACTTCCGTGCTCCGGTGTTAGTGGCCGTTTTGTTACTCCAATAATAGTTTACAGAGTTGAAATCTGGGAACAAGTGAACACGCGCATTAGGATGCTCTGCAGCAAGATGACATAATATGCTATTTAATTTTATGCACAAATTAGGATTACTACTTGAAGGGCGGAAGCAGGCTCCATGCGGTAGTGCTTGGAAACCGGGAAAGTGCCAGTATTTTCAGGTCGTTAACGTCGTTAGTCAGCCACGTTTCTGCTCAGCTGTGTAGGCTACTGTCTGATGATAGCACGAAGTTAAATACGGTACCGCGTTTCAGAAGGTAACTGTGAATATTGGAGAAAAGAAATGATTATTCCGGTGCAGGACGCAGACACAGCTTCTTATTTTGCTATGACGAGAAGATAGCTGTGCGATTTCTTTGAGTGTTTCTGATGATGTCCTATGGTGACAACTCTGGGGCCAATGAAAAGGGTTTTGAAAGAGAGGTGCGGAGGATACTGATCTCTCTAACGAAACACAACAAAGAATTTTCGAGCAGTAATAACAGGTCAGAGAAAATATTCACCAATACTTACATATCGTTATCATGCCACTTACGTTTATTAGAGAAGAAAAGCTTTTTCGTTTCATAGGCTGGTAATTTTACGATGACTGGACGATCTGTGCTGTAAGAATAGCGGCCGGTACGATGAGCGCGTTCAATTCCTTTCTCTCTGCATTCATGCTCAAAACACGATTACTTTGATCAATAATTAGTTTTTTTTCTCTGATTGAGCAGTCCTCTAAGATGAATTTGAACTATGGATACCGCAAAATATTAGGTTGTTTTATCGCGAACGGTTTCATAAAGCTTAAAGACGGCTTAATAAGCCGCAGAAGAGGGGGTTAGTTTGTGCGGTATGACATTTGGCGCCGTCAATTTGGGTTCGCAGAAGAATTAGGTTATCATAATGAGTTTCAACTTCAGCCGTTGTTTTTCTCAAATCGTATTTTCTTGCCTGTCTCTAATAGTTGCTGTTTCAAATCTTGTATTTGCGAGATTAGTTTGTCTTGAACTCTAGCTCCGCCAGTAAGGTAGCGTCCAGTAATTTTTTGTAGCTCCGTTTGTAAGGTGGCATTAGTATTAGTAAGGAGATTTGTTCCAATGTCTTTCGACAAAAAAAGCATGAAAAGAATTTCAGACACGCATTCAATTACAATGGGTACCTTGAAGGTATTGGTGAGCGCTACCAAAATGCGGAAAGGGACGAACACACAGGACAAGCGCTTTCCAACTAGCCCCAGTTGTAGCTATTTTGTCTTTTACAATGGAAAGGCAGGTCTGAGGGGTCGACGTCTGCATCAAAGTGTGCATTAAATGTCAAAACAACAGAGGAAAAATGATTCGAGTTTTCTGGCCCGTAAGGTTATCCACCTTCCTAAAGATTTCTTCTCGTGCAAAAAAAATTGTTGAAAACACAAAATAACAGCCTAGCGTACTCGGCTTTAATCACCCCTTCATTTTGTTTAGTTTTTCTTTATCGCATGGCGAAAATTTGGTGTTACTGACCTTTTTTTTAAATACGCGCCATTTTTTGAAAGCACAATAGCGTTAGTTCTTTTTCCCTAGTAAAGCCTTTCGCATCGTCGATTTAAGTTGACGTTGCACTTATTAGGATCAGATTTATGTTCATTTTTTCGCATCTATGTTTTCCCTATGTAGAATGCGCAATACGGCTCGTCATCTTTTGTCCCTTTGAAAAGCCTAATTTCTCTCCATTTTCCCCCGAGTTTGAGAGCTTCACATTCTGTAGAAAGGTGGCGGCATCAAGACGTCCAGTGCTCGTTCCCACAGTCATTCTGCTCGTTCCCACAGTCATTCATTTTCCATCCCTCCTATTCCCTTTCTTCTCCCTCATTCACTCCTTCCGTTGTGTTCTGCATCTTTTCAGTTTAGACCAATAACATTTCATTTCATTCTCTCAAACATATTCACTAATTACAGATTCAATCTCGATCACGAATCACAGCAACGGTTAATGAGCGAAAGTGCCCCGGCTTCTTCAATTCAAATTAATCCAAACTTGTTTTCAAATTCAATAAAAATCCACTCGCCTTCTTTGAGTGGCTTCATGTCCTTCCTCGAAGAGCTGTCTGCGCCCTGTGAATGAAAAGTCTTTTAACTCCTTTTTTAAGGTGTTTTCCCGAATCATAAATTCAAGATTTTTTTGTTTCTTAAGAAAAGCTGTTTTCAAGGTATTTAGTTAGCTTCGATGTCCCTTTGGAAGGCCGTTTTAGCGCCATCTTTCCTCCACTTAGCTACCCCGACAACGTTAGCCTGCCCTTCGTTTTTCAGCAGTTCCAGCTTCTGTGGGTAGATGGCGCAGCAAGTACTAAATCTAACACACTCATCGCAGCATCCGCGCTCCGGAAACGACATCCTTTCACCCTTCTCTTTCTTTGCGCACTCAACATTCCTCTCTTCTCCTCAGCCGCTCAACTACGCTCCTCATCCACACCCTCCAACGCTCTCTCCCTTCTCTTCCCACCTGATCCATTTGGTCTGGCGCGCAAAGTTTCGCGCGAGCAGTGGAGTGTCGACGTTTCTTTCTTCGCGGCCGCAGCCACGACCCTCGTCGCTCCGTGCGTTTTCGCAGCGGTCTCCATCCGTCAAACAGTGCGGCGTGCGCTCTGAGTTGCGAACCCGGTCAGCTTCCCCGTTTCCCGTTATCTGCAGCTCCTTCTTCGCGTAGTCCAGCTTCCCCTCGGACCAACCACGTGACTTTCTCTTTCCCTTCCGCGTTTTCCCAATGCCTGGCTGAACGGGACGCTTGTGTTTCGGCTGAGGCTGGAGCGTGCCCTTGGATCGAATAGTCGCCGGGGATTACCTTCCCCCGCAGTTGTTTCGACACGACTCTAATTGGATCATGGGCATTCGCATATCGTCCATATACCGTGAGGTAAGTAAGCCTCTTCTTCTCATTTCTTCTTTCTTCCAGGCGACGCAGTCTACCACGTGTCGTCAGCCTTGGGCGTGTTGTCAATGTTTCTTGACCGACGCGCTTGTCGTTTGTGCCGGATGAGTGGCGCAGCCGACAGGATCACTCACCTCGTAGCTCCGGGATGCCGGGCGTAATTTGGGTTTCCTCACGGTATTTCGTTACGCCAGTGATGGTTTCACGGACGGCAATCATTCTCCAGAAATTCGCCATGAGTGTAGACAGTTAGAAATCAATCACGATTGACAAATTGAGTTGGCTTTGAGGAGGTGTTGCCGTGGAATTCCTGACCGGAACATGGTACTCGCCGTTCAACCAAAGGTCTGTGAAGTCTTCAATATCTGCAGCGTCTTACTTTTGCTTTATTTTTTTGGACTCAAATGTCGTCGTGCGCGACTCTGAAATTGATGCTTGTTTTATCTTGTCGGCGTTCAATTCCTAAGGACAGGCATGAAGTCATCAAGTCGAAATTTGACGAAGGCATTTGCCACCGGGGCCATTTCTGCTTGAAATGCAAGCATCAATAATTCATTACTAGAGTTGATGCTAATTGCAATACCCTTTGTTCGTAAAGTTGCACGTACTCCGTAAGTCTGACTTTATTTGCTGCCTAATTTTGTTTCGCGGAATGATTTTCCATAGCTGGTAGAACTCTGATAGGTTTAAAATACACTGTGTCGCTCTGCACTGTTGATGGCGCCATTTTTTTGTCGATTTACAATTACCGAAGCGCCAAAAATTTCCTTTGCTAACTGGAAAAATTTTGCCTTAGGAGTTAAGTATTTGTAGCGAGGTCCTAAAGCTTACGAGATTGCCTATGTAGTCCTATCAATACTGTCTTCTTTCCAGCTTTATAAAAAATAACCCTGGTGCTCACATGGATACTAACTTCACTAAGTGTATGTGTTAAGCTCTGTGGAAAAAATATGACGAGATAGAGATCTCGGCTACACCACTAATAAGCTGAAATCTGTCGTTGACTTTTAATCATTCTCTTTAAGCCGCATGTTGAAATGCCACTCTAGAAGAATGAGTTTCTTGAGCTGGAATCCAATTTACAAAATTTCCGGGGTTAAACAGGCTTTGAGATATTAATTATTCATTCTCTTTGCAATAAATTTTTAAAAAATATGGGCGGTAATCATTCCCGGACCTAAGCGAAGGCTCAGAAAGAAAACAGGGAATCGATTAATGAATATATGAAGTCCTCTTCCAGTACGGCAAGTTCTGTAAACTGGATTACCCTCGAATAAGCATACTGTTCACGTGTCCAGCATTCTTGGACAAATATTTTGAGCATTAGGAGGTTGTAAGGTACTGTAAGAAAATTTTGAAGGCAATAGTTCATGCTTCCGATGTGTAGAAAAATCTTTCAAAGTTTTTTCATCACTCGCATAGAGCAGTTGAGACTGCCATAAAAGACCAATGGACAATGCTTTTGACGATAGCAAAGACGTTAATAACAAAAAAAAAATCCAACCCTGCCGTCGAGAGAGCTGAAGATGCATTGATTGTTATAGTCAAATCTTAGAACATACGAAAAAAAGAATTGTTGGGCATGAATTTGCGATTGCAGGAAGCAGCATAAAGAAATAATAAATCCTAATTTGCAAATTTCGCCTATTTGGCCACATAACCGCGACCGGTCTTCCATTATTTCTTAACCGCCGAGCCCAAACACAGTCAGCGAAAGGAGCATCCGTCCTGATCCAGTTTTCTGATATACCGGATTCCTTCGCGCGCACAATGACATGAGGAACCCGATGCCTGTAATGCAGCGTTGCTACACAGAAAAGAGCTATATCGTTAAAGTGTAGTCGCAGGATTAACCACAGAGTTTCCTACCGCGGAATCCGGTTAGGTTATGCGTCACTTCTAAGGCAACTTTCTTTCCCCTGTCAACATGAACTTTTTACAAGAACGTTGCCACGGATGGTGCCGAAAATATGCACGCCAGCCACCGGTTACTGCTCCTAGGTAGCGCTGACGGGTCCTATTTTTACTCCACTTTTAAAACCACCGCAGTCTTTGTAAACTGTCACCCGCAAGCTGCCTTTGTTAGAAAGCTGTCGGGATTCTCTTTTGTTTATTTATATTTCGTCTCGTTTTCAAAACTGTACTACAACGTAGGAAGCAGCTGTCGTGGCTCGTATAGCTAGAGGAAAAGAAGGCTCGGACGCGCAGCTCATTTTTATGCGTTCATCGTAACGCTGTTGCACCCATGGCCTTTCCTTGGGATTTAGCTACAATGCATCGTCGCTTCGCGGACAGATCTGCCGCTTGCACTGCTAGCAGGGGACCTTCTGCTTTTCTTTGTTTTTACATGTTTTTTTCTGAAACGTCCGACGAAGGAGATTACAACGATGTTTGTCCCCGTCAAACAACCGGAGAAAAGGAGTTCATGATTCTTTCATGTTCTTCGGTGGACGACGATGCAGCTTTCTCGACGGCATAAAAGAAGAGGGCCAGGCCTGCCACGTGACGCTGCTTTCACGGTATTCGCTGCGAGGGAACGGTAAATTATGCACGCATCGGCTGTTTTCGAAGCTCGGTGGAACGTGCTCTAACAGTCGGGGTCAGAAGATGATAAAACTCTGAAAGACACGGCCTTTTGTGTCCCCTGTACGCAGTGAAGTAGGAAAGGTCACCGGATGCTAGCACTGCGCATTTGTTTCGTTATTCTGTAGTGGGAACATGCGCCAGAATAAGTAGGGTCAAGACGAACGCTGTTCTATCGTGTGAATATTTCTTCGCTCAAGGAAGTCTAAGTACGGTCTTTGTCAAAAGTATGCAGCCCGAGGGTTCTGCTTCTCTTGCTTACTACGAGACCCAAATTACACAAAGGCAGGAATAATTTAAGTGTTCAACATTCCTTAGCTTAAAACTGTCAAATGTGCTAAAGATCCCCGCTACACGACTTGGAAGCAAACCCCTTGGGGTGTATATTTTTGACAAAGACTGTACACTGCCGCTGCATGGCAATGCTGTAAAACAGCTTTATATCTATACTGGAAGAAAAAAAACTGGTTACAGAAAACAGCATGCATAAAAAAATAAAAGCGAAGCATTAAGCCTATTGTGACGCGCAATAAACCTTGAGTTGGCTGAAGTGCGCATCTCTTCTACACCATCCTTTTCTCAGTGCGCGTGTTGTAGCGTAATCAACACTTCCCGACCTGCCTAACAACGCATATATTTGTGTCCCGTACTTGATTCGAGTGCAAAGGTAAAATGATTGTTATCACGCTATCCGCTTACAGCAACTGACAACCGCTTTGCGCTGCATCCGGAATGAAGATAGCCGCTGCCACATCTCCACGTGGCGTGTCGCAATCAATGTGAAGCATGCGCCAATATTACTTAAGAGAAGCTACGCTTAGCTCTATCTCGCTACTGCTACACACACTAGATACGAAGTGGGCGGTTGGGGCCTCTTAGTCTTCTTTGAAGTTCTGTTCCTTTCCTCCTCCTGACGCTATAATTCGTAGAATTTCCAATTTATACCAGTAAACTCGTTTCCTCCTCCGGACGCTATAATGCGTAGAATGTCCAATTTATGCCAGAAAATCCGCTTCCTCCTCCTGACGCTATAATTCGTAGAATGTCCAATTTATACCAGTAAATTCGCTTCCTCCTCCTGACGCTATAATTCGTAGAATGTCCAATTTATGCCAGCAAATTTGCTTCCTCCTCCTGGCGCTATAATTCGTAGAATGTCCAATTTATACCAGTAAATTCGCTTCCTCCTCCTGACGCTATAATTCGTAGAATGTCCAATTTATGCCAGTAAATTCGCTTCCTCCTCCTGGCGCTATAATTCGTAGAATGTCCAGTTTATACCAGTAAATCCGCTTCCTCCTCCTGACGCTATAATTCGTAGAATGTCCAATTTATACCAGTAAATTCGCTTCCTCCTCCTGACGCTATAATTCGTAGAACGTCCAATTTATACCAGTAAATTCGCTTCCTCCTCCTGATGCTATAATTCGTAGAATGTCCAATTTATGCCAGCAAATTTGCTTCCTCCTCCTGGCGCTATAATTCGTAGAATGTCCAATTTATACCAGTAAATTCGCTTCCTCCTCCTGACGCTATAATTCGTAGAATGTCCAATTTATGCCAGCAAATTTGCTTCCTCCTCCTGGCGCTATAATTCGTAGAATGTCCAGTTTATACCAGTAAATTCGCTTCCTCCTCCTGACGCTATAATTCGTAGAATGTCCAATTTTTACCAGCAAATTTGCTTCCTCCTGCTGACGCTATAATTCGTAGAATGTCCAGTTTATGCCAGTAAATTCGCTTCCTCCTCATGATGCTATAATTTGTAGAATGTCCAATTTGTACCACTGAATTCGCTTCCTCCTCCTAATGCTATAATTCATAGGATCACCAATTTATAGCTGTAAGTACGCTTTCTCCTCCTGACGCTATAATTCGTAGAATGTGCAATTCATACCGGTAATTTAGGTTCCTGCTCCTGACGCTATAATTCATAGAAGGTCCCATTTATAGATGTAAATTCATTTACTCCTCCTGACGCTATATTTCAAAGGAAGTACTATTTATACAAGTAAATTTGCTCAAAATCAAAGCTTGTTAATTGTCGTTTCCTCCTATTGTAAAACGCATGTTCTCTTCTATTTATTTATTTATTTATTTATTTATTTATTTTTATTTATTTGTGTTCCCATCAGGACTTGGAGACCCCGCTGCGTAATACCCGCTGAGCGTAAGACGCGGGTTCGATCCCGGCCGCGTTGGTCGAATTTTTATAGAGGCGAAATTCTAGAGGCCCGTGTAGTGTGCGATGTCATTGCACGTCAAAAAAACCCAGGTAGTCGAAATTTCCGGAGCCCCTCACTACGGCATTCCCATAGCCTGTGTCAGTTTGGGACGTTAAAACCCTATAAACCATAAACCAAACCATATGCTCCTTCAAAGAAGTATTGTACGATTTCGTGCATCACTGCGTGGTACGTAGGACGCTATAACATCGACCACCGGAATCTGAATACTTTGGCTTTGAAATAGATGTGGTGTATAGAGTAGCATTGAGCAACTCACTGCCATGAGCGTAGCTGTTTGTAGCAAGAATGCGCTGAAGGACATCACACCCAAACCGCAATGTACGAGGGCGAGTCAAATGAAAGTGATCCAATGCGAATATATGACAAACGCGGTACTATTTTTAAAAGTAGGGTTCATGAGCATTTTGACATTTTTCCCGCTGGCGAACGAGTCACTTGATTGCCGTCACATAAAACAACTTGTTTTGCTGCTTCAAAAAGTCTGTAAGTGACACACGTCATCGTCCTACACGAATCAGGTTCCCTTGAGCTGTTTTTTCAATTGCCATAAAGGTTTGGAAATTGCAAGGGGACATGCCTGGGCTGTATGGCGAACGTTGAAGCATTTCTCACGTGAACTTTGCCAGTTTTGTGTTAACCACACCAGCGACGTGGGGACGGGCATTGTCGTGGAGCAAGATGAATCCATTCTTCAGTTCTTCACATCGATTGTTCTTGATTGTGACACGCAGCCGATCCAGCGTTTCACAATATCGGCAACGATTGATTTTTCTCTCCTGGTTTAGCAAATTTGATGAGTAATGGCCCCTGACGATCACAAAAAAGGTCAAAAGCACGGCGACTAATTTCTTTTTGGGAAACACCTTCAGCTGTCAAAAACTTCACGACACTACGCTGTTCAACTTTTGGAGCGTCCATAATGTCACGAAACTGTGCTCAACCCAGTGCATGAGAGCATTACAGAGCTACTATCCTTACATCTGTGAGTCAGTTTCGGAAATCAGAGATGCCTGTGTGATACCCGCATACGTCGCACATAATGGACCGAGCCGTTAATGCGTGGTGTGGGTTGGCTCAGATTCATTTGACTCGCCCTCGTGTATACCAAATGCAAAACGCTGCAGCCCAAGCTACGGGGCTGTATTCAATGAGACCACCACTCCGTTCGCAATGCGTTCCTACATTCTGACGCTCGGGAATGCCATAGGAACACCATTCGGCGTTCTGTTCAAATTATTCGAGAAATTTGCACATTCTAGTTGCTCACGCGACGCAGTCAGCGCTGCACAACTAAGCCAGCTCTCCTGAGATGGCATCGCTCACTGGATTTCACAGAAATGCAAAGCTTACCTTACTTGTGACGTGGCGGCACTGTTTGGTTAATCACACAGAGTAACACTAGTTCGCCCTGGCTTCCAGCCCAATGGTGCGACTGGCTCGTAAAACTTAAGGATCGCTGTTATTTTCGAGAGAGTACAGTGATAATAAATATGAAGGCTATCACTTTAGAGCAAACGAACTTACAGTCGGGGACAAAAGTCTCTGGACCACGCGTTCCTCAAACGAAGTCGAGAGCTCTGATATTAGCTGGCGGCAGGAGTGCGCACTTCTGGAGATCAAAGAACAAAATTCCGAATTTCGCCTCCACAAGTGTTGTCTGAAGCCTCCGGCTAATAGGAGAGCTACCGGCTTCGTCTGAGGAACACGTGGTCCAGAAACTTTTGTCCCCGACGGTACTCTTAAGGAGTGGTTTACCTCAGTTCATATTTACAAACAGAGCGAACAAAAATACATAAGAACAGCGATCTCCTACATCCCTCCAGCCTTCGCAGTCTCTTTTTTTCTGAAAATGAGGAATGCTAACTTCACAAAACATTTATTGGCTTAAGTCTGCCGGGAGGAGAGCGATCACTTTCACACTGATTCTGACTCTAAGCAAAATTGACGTCATAAGTAAATAAATTTTTGCGTGTTTCTGGTTATGCTTCCACTTCCTTCTAATATTACGTGCACGAAATTCCGCTCGACTTTATTCATTCGTATAAGCGTATGGGCTTTCATATCACACGAAACTAAACGCTGTTTACCCTTACTGAAAACAATGTTATCAATGTGAACCGCATGCTAGTATATTTGCGTCGAAACGTCTCCGCAAATCTATCTTCGCTGAAACTTATACTTTGTTAAATACTTATGCTCTCGAAACTCATGTACGCAGAATTAGCATGGTGCCCTGCACACTAACACCTTACAACATCTCTAGAACTAGTGAAAAATAATCCGTTTGCTTTATCCTTTCAAATTATAACAATACCGTAATATTACAACCCTTAAAGCAATCTATCTCTTTTGTCCTCAAAAATCTCGCGACACTTAGCGATATTTTTTTTGAATATATACGCAAAGCAGTGATTCCATATCCCTGGCACAATGCAATTTGCCTCGCATTTATCATCACTGTAACGCTGACATCGTAAAATTCAATATCAAATCCTCTTATTTTTCACTCCTGCCTTCATCGTTCATTCATCGAGTGGAAGCGCCTTTCCCTATTATTGCTGCCATTGACGACCGCGTTTCCGTGGTGCAACAGCAAGCATTATAAGATCAAAAGAAAGCTCCATTTGCTTTCTAACAAGATTCATTGTATTCTGTTTTTCCTCGTGTATAGTCCACACATCTTTGGCTCTTAGGAGGCAATAAAGAGATAAATAAAGCGCGGTTCCAAGCCTGAGGTGTTTTGAAGAGTGACCGCGAACAATCTTCGTGATGTACTGCCCCTATGTTTGAGCTTTGCAGTGACACAACTGCGCACAGACATAGTATTACGCGATAGCGTATACAGCTAGTTCGGTCAAAAAGCCGTCGGCGTACTAGTAATCGGCATTGCATGTCCGAAACAACAGGGGGTTGAGTAAAAAAAAATGTATCATGGTAACTCGTGGTTTTAGTTATTGATGATTAATTGGTGTGTGATTGGCGACGACGAGTTCGTCATTGTAATTAATCGAATAATTAATGAAATAAAAATGTACAAATTCTGAAAAATGGGAGTTCAAAGGTGAAAGAATGCTCAGAATGAAAACCCACTGCTTGATAATGCTAATTAAGAACATTTAAATTGCATAATCGATCAAATTTTAATTGAAACAACTGAAAACAAATGAAAAATGCGTTCAAAGGTGTCAAACTACTCAGAATGAAAAGTCCGTGTTTGCTCAATATCGGTGTATATTGTCGTCCTAATAAAATAATCTTGTAAATAAAAATCCTAGAGAGTTGCATCAGCATCCGATGACGCAACAAACGCCGTATGCTATTGGGTGAATGGATAAGCTCGGCATAGGAGTCCTTCAACATTTTTAACCACCCTTCCCAAACTCCACAAAGACGGGTCAACATCTCGGAGGTTTGCGCAACTGAAGCGAAGAAATGCATTCCGTTTCCCAATGCCAGAACTTCCACTTTGCGCACGTTTCCTTCACGAATGCGGCACTTAAGGACGAGTTCCGAAAGCCACCTGTCATTCGAAAGCGATGTCAATGTGTTGCAGAACATTTTTTTTTGCTTTTGACATCCATCAAAACGCAGGCTACCACAGTCAGGTATCGATCCGAGAACCTCGCACTTTCAATACGAAAATGCCATTGCTGAAGAGCCATCGAGGCTGACTTTCGTAATGGTCTGCGTGCCGTTAAACACATGCAATCGGATTTAGCGGTGTTAGGTTAAGCGTAAAAGGCGCAGAAATTGCGTACGTGCTGCATATTTTCGGTCCTACGAGCGGCGCTGAAGTGCTGTGCATTATCATATTTATTATTACTTATTTGAACATCAAGGGTTGCCAGGCGGGGCATTACGTGAGGTGCATTATCGCGAAGCAGGCTTAGAAACGAGAAGTAAATAACTCATATCCCGAACGACACTACCCACACTGTAATGGGCTTGGATGAATGGGTGCAGAAATTTCATTTGGTGGCCAAGAGTGCACGCGTGGTTCTCTCGCGGTGTTATTCATAGACATAGTTTATTTATTTGGTACGGTCTTCCGAGATGGACGAAGTAAAGGAATTAAATATGAACGGCAAATGGAAACTGGTTAGAAAGGTTTTCTGACAGGATGTTCAACAGGCTAGACAAGCTAGAATATAGGTAAGTGGAAAGCGGATATTATTATCCCCCCCTCAAAAAAAAATGAGGCGCTGAGACAAAATGGTCCCTGAAAAAAAGCACCGACCCACAATTTTATTCGTGTAAACTTAATAATGGCTGCGCCGACAGGTGTCACAAAAGCTTGGGCCCCTCGAAGTGCGAAGCAATTTACCGGACAAGATTAAATCGGGCGAAAGGGCAGACAAAGTGCAAGGAAACAAAACTCGTTTGAAAGAAACGTTGAAGGCCATTATTGAGGCCTGAGAGAAAATCTCGAAGCCTGAAACATTTCTGGGGATGGGCCGCAGTTTTGCGAGTGAAGAACAAGCAGTCGTAGACGCCTTAGGCACTTCGAAACTCATTTATCGTTAAGTGTACTTGCTTCTTTTGGCCTTGTACATTGGCAGCGTTCGTTTCAAGAAAAGCGTGTCAGTCGCGATGTACCACTCATCGTCAGGCGATGTACCACTCATCGTATTGTGGATGGTTGCGAAATACATAAAAACTCTATCAGTCAGTCAGCAATCAATCAATCAAAAAGGTCAGTCAGTCAGTCAGTCAGTCAGTCAGTCAGTCAGTCAGTCAGTCAGTCAGTCAGTCTGTCTGTCTGTCTGTCTGTCTGTCTGTCTGTCTGTCTGTCTGTCTGTCTGTCCGTCCGTCCGTCCGTCCGTCCGTCCGTCCGTCCGTCCGTACGTCCGTCTGTCTGTCTGTCTGTCTGTCTGTCTGTCTGTCTGTCTGTCTGTCTGTCTGTCTGTCTGTCTGTCTGTCTGTCTGTCTGTCTGTCTGTCTGTCTGTCTGTCTGTCTAACAATTAATAAATCTCTCAGTTCATCTATGTATCAATCTATATATGCAATCCTGTATCTAATTTTGTTGATCAATATGGTCGAAAGGTGTCTAATATTTAGAGGTACATGTAGGATCAATATAAAAGGGAACACGGAAAGGGTGGCCGCCGCACTTCGCAGACCGCTGTCACTGAGACCCGGCGAGAACTGCCGGCAAAAGCAAGTTGGCCATGCACAGTAAGCATCGTCAGGTGTCCTTTCCACGCATGCCCCTTGTACCAGCCATTCTTGTCGTCTGTTCGCGGCACCGTTTTCCGAAGCACGGTGGCCACGCGCTCCCGTGTTCCCTCTCGTATTTCTTCTAACTGTACCACTCGGAGCGTGACATGATAGAATTGTTTATTATTTGTAACGCTAATGTTGAAAAGTTGAAGTTTAAAGAATGCGACATTGAAAACGGAATGGAATAAGACAGAGTACGAGCGCCAACAATGCGTGCGCTTTGAAAAAAATGGCCAGGCTTAGCTTGGTTAAGCCAAGAATGCGTTGCATATCTCGATGGAGTTCCGTGCTGCTCCGTTGACTCGATAGGCTATTGACTTGATCGCCATTGAAACTGCCCGTGTAGCAGCGCTCGATCGCCTTTGAGTCGATAGACTATCGGTTCGAGGGCCCTCGAAATGCCCGTGTGACAGGGGTATAAGACTGTCCCGGCGAAGGAGCGCAGCTCTTTTATACATATGCCGTGACGTCAATCATAGTGCAGCGCCCCTAGCAGGAGGAGCGGGAGTCAGGTGGTGGCTGTGGCCGCGCGCGACCGCGCCAGTTGGGGCCCAGCTTTTCCTCCGTGACGTCACGCGCCGGCGCAGCGCCCTTAGCGGGAGGAGCGGGAGTCAGGTGGTGGCTGCGGCCGCGCGCGACCGCGCGAGTTGGGGCCCAGCTTTCTTCCGGGACGTCACGCGCCGGTGCAGCACCCCTAGCGGGAGGAGCGGGAGTCAGGTGGTGGCTGCGGCCGCGCGCGACCGCCCAGCTTTTCCTCCGGCTGTCGTGACGTCACGTCACGTGGTTTGGTGGCTGCCCGGCCGCGCCCAAGGGCTGAACTGAGTGATTGCAATATGCAACGCATAATATCCAACACTTTCACCAAAGCACTGCACGCTTGCCCGCCGTCTCAAAGGAAAAGGCCGCCGCTGTCTGGAAGACGTTGAAGTAGCGAGCGTTAGCTGTTTGGTTTACTAGATGAAAAAAGCGAAGAAGAACGCGCCGCTCGTCTCGAGAAACGGAATGTAATAAATACCCTTTGAAACGGGGTGGATTGCCCCCATGCTGGCTACGCGTGCACGCACGCCGCCTAGCGAAACGATCGCCGCCTAGCACCATCTATCAGAGAAATTACGATGCACGTCTACCCATTGTCGAGTTGTACCCCCTCAAGATACGTCCCAAACGGAGTTTGCTTCGTCTGGGGGGTCAAGGTGGGCCTAGAATTCGGCTTGCGGTGCGATATGGTAACGCTTCAATTAGTATTTGCATGTGTACAATGTTTACCTATTATTTATTTGTGGTTTTGATTCTTTAGCACAACCCATAGGTTTTATTTGCCTCCCAAATTCGGTATAGAACTAACCCCGGATGGGTGCCCGTTGTTGTCGCAGTATATAATAGCAGAACGAATGTATACATGGTTTTCCTACCCGTTTTAGGATATTTTTGGTGAGGAGGGAAAGGGATGCGAGGGCACAACTAATTTTTATGGCCGCCATCCTGGATTTAATAAACCGAAACTATGCCGTCATTTCGTCCTTTGACGTCATACTCTCCTAGTTCCATCTCTATCCACCATACTGGACCGTGATGCCATCATTGGCACGTAGAATTTGTTTCTACAATGTTTTTGTAGATAGCTCTACAAGTCTCAGTGTGAGATGCGCTGTTTTCTAGTTGCAGCCACAGATGACGCTTTGATCTCATGGCGGTAGGAGACCTCACGAAATCTCGAAACGTGATGAGTATTTGCTGCCGCAGATGGCGCTGTGATCAAGGGTGTAGCAGACCGCACGAAATCTCGAAACTTGATGAGTAAGAGCTAACGCTCTTAAAAGTCTGTTTTTTTTTCTATCTCTCTCTCTCTCACACACACACGCACGCACACATGCACACGCACACACACAACAACGCACATAAAGCACGGAGTGCGTCAGGGAAGATGTTTCCAGAGAAGCTGTCACTTCAGCCACAGCGGCCGTGCCTAATTGAGGAAACAAAAACTTACGTGTGCGTTTTACTGACTATAGAGAATTCAACTTTTCAGACTAGCTGGAGCAAGTTGTCATTCGCTGGACACTGTTTCTTTACTACGCGCTGAAACGTACAATGATTATGTCCAGGGTTTAGTGCCGACATTGATGCTAGGAAATCACCTGCACCGTAGCAAGGAATATCGAAACTTTCCTTCTAAGGTTATGTTATGGCGTCGAAAATGAGCATGCTGCTTCATTCCAAACCTCAATTTCGTGTGACCCCACGGATGTTATTCTCTATCAGGTGTAACTTTGCATTGGTTTGTAATTAAAGCAGGGGTTGTTTTGAAAGATTGTTAAGATAGCCGAAATAGCTGTCTATCGGCATCTAGGATTGCATATCTACTCCCTCACTGCTGTCCGCATTTGTTTTTTTTTTCTGTCACAAAATGCCAAATAAAGGTTACTTTCATAGCCTAGTACCTTAAAGCTGTCTTTGGGCGCCAATCTACGAACTTCTCTTTAATCTTATTAAACCACTTGGTTAGTCAAGACATGTATTCAAGGGCTGGGCAGTTGATGCCAGTATAACTGTGCAGTTTAATCGCCTTTCTTTACCGCATGGTTTCCTAAGAAATTCATGAGGATAACTTTTAAACTGCGAAGGAAGTTCTTCATTTTACTTTTCTGCCACTAATTTAGAAACGTTGCCGTCTCATTTCATCCACTTCCGCTAATTCTCTCGAGTAAAATATTTTCCCCACTCGAATTATTACTCACTCGACGGGCGGGACAGCGCCCGCCCTGTTCGTCTTGCTGTCTGATATGTGTTGACTTTAGCGCTGTTTTTACCTTTTGTTAGACAAGATTTTATTTTGCGTCTTCTTCCAGTAGGCAAATAGAATGAAAGGAAGAAATACCAGTTATAAATAAACCCATAAAAGTAATCTCAACACCAGACTCATCATAGTAGCAATAGTTGGAACTTTCCTTTTTATACGTACTAAACAGAACTGTTTGCAGACTCCCTTCTTTGCATGGGGTACATACACACAAAGGCAAAGTTAGTCAACATCCGCAGGCGTTTCCCTCGAAATGTTCGATGAAAGCGTTTATTCTCCACCTTCTATCACTGTTCCTGCATCTCCAGCTGCTTCGTTTGATACCCGGAACATCTAGGAGGAAAAAAAAAGACACAATGCGGTTGCATCAGACCTCATAGAGATACAGGAATAATCTTTGTTCTCAACCCCTAGGGTCCGAAATACCTAACACGACAAATAAACGCGAAGTAAAGCCACAGGCGACTGGAATGATCGACTAGGCGACACTTCCGGACACAGAAAAGGAGACGGCCGACACCGTACGCCCATATGCTCTCGTCTTCCGCCTAGGATGCATTCGTCGGATATGCAGACACACAAGCCTTCCGTGAGCGTGTCCTCGAGATGGCCTGGACGAAAGGAGAGGGAGAGGCGATAGTTGTGGTCGGCTGCATACACAAACGCCTGCATGTGAGTCTGTGTGTGGGCGCGCGAGGGGGGGGGGGGGGAGGGGGGTCTATGCATGGTCTGAAGGGTTCCCCAGGGCGCTGTGGTCGTTTCGCGGGGAGACAGTGTGAGCCGTAATTCGTTTACTGCTGGGCCGGCCATCGTCCCAGTTCCGTCCGCGGCCTCATCGTTTTCTCGATTCTCGCCTGGACGCTGACTAGATGTGGTGGGTATGTATATATGGCGTCGGCGGCTGCAGGCGGAGATGTGTGTGTGTGTGCACAGCTGGGGTAGGATTCATACAGAACTGCACAAAAACCCCGCGTGTCCAGATAGTGCGGACGTCTCGGACCGTCGATCAGTCTACGAGGACGGTTTGGTTCATTGGTCTCTCGTAGAATAGGGCGTAACCAGCCAACCGCAGATACAAGGAAGATAACTTATGTATACTCAGACCTGTTGTGTTGTTTCTTCATTACTCCCCAACCTATAGTTCCTTTGGCTTATGGTATCATTATATACTCACCTTTCTCCTCCACAAAATATGCTCAGTTCGCCAACTGAGAAGTAACTAAATCAGGAAGCCGTCATACCTGTCGGTTAAGTAATTAATGAGTGGGTTGCCCGCAGTAATCACCCGCAATTAACTAGGATGTCGCCACACCGTTTACATTTTGCACCAGCACGAAAAACTGGTCCACAAAGTGGTGCTAAAATCCGCATGGCGGGCGTCGTTGGTTTTCATCAGTGAACATAATGTGTAACATTATGGTAGCTTGTGCCACTAGGTATAGCGCAGCGTGAGAGACCAAACACGAAGGCACCAGGAACAAGCAACTTATCTGTGTTTCTGGTCCTGACAAGTCGCTTTCACTTGTGCACTTGTAGCTCTCAGACTGCTGCCAGAAGTTGTCTTATCCATATTGAATTTATCAAAGTGAGACATCCGCTGAAATAGATCTTGCGTGCTTCCCAAGGCAGCTCAACTTACACTACTTTGCTGATGAGCGCCATAAATCGATCGAGTATCAACAGCGACATGTTGAACTGCGCATCGCAAGCCCTCATATTCTGCCGAGGTTTGACTCTTATTGCCGTTGCCAGTCATACGAAGCTTCTCTTACAGGATACTCCGCGAACGTCAAGACGAGAAAGCTGAACCCAGCACTTGTTGAGGCTCAGTGAAGTTGTCTTAAAATGCACCATTCTTGTCAAAGGTGGAGCCCTTACGAAACCCGTTAAAACCAGAAGGTCACGAAAGGCAGACACGGGTTCTTCTTACGTTACAGAGGTTTCGAGCTTATGAGGCACCATAACTGCTCTTTTGCGGGGCTAAGATACAAACCGCGTCGCTTGGCTGCTTTCGGCAAAGACGTCACGAACAAATATTGTTCGACGCCAAGTGGACGTAGTCGTGACGTGACTGAGGGCACTGCAGCAACTCGATGACGGTACTTCGCAACAACTCAATGGCTTGAAGCACCTTCCCAACGTCCAATAAGATTCCACCAATGTTCCCGATGCCCTTTCTCGTTACAGCTAGCGGTGCGTCTCGTCTCCCTACAGACAGTCACCGCCAGAGTGCCTAGAGCACTGCTGCGCTGCGGAGTGCAAGATTTTAAGACTTCAGAGCAACAATTCGAAATTAAAAGCGTCGTCTCCTCCAGATTAGTTATTCACGTTCTGGTACTTCTATGAAGTTGTTCTATCGATTAGTTATTGCTGACACTTCGTGTCCTCACATAATTGTTTTAGGCTTCGGAATTTCTTTTTCCACAGAATGAATTACGCCTTGGATCTTCAGATCTTCTATTCTGGTTACATTAGGCGACGAAGATATATTCTGTTTGTACTATGGTTGCGAGAGTTTTATTAGCGAACTTCTTACGTTTTAAATTCAAGCTGCAAGTCTCGGACCTCTTTTAAGAATCCCGAGAGTTCCACAGCTCGCTTTGCTGAGTGCGTTGACCCTGTACAACCTCTCTAGGGCTTTTTGCCCGCGCCTCGAAGCATCTTACTGTGCTTGAATACACTCATGTGATTTCATTAAGACTAGAAAATTCCAAGCAATTTGCATGCACATTGAACAGGTCTAGATGAAGAAAAGGCTTACCACGCATCGTTTAGCTAAGGAAAGAGTAAGTTGTCCGGCACTTCGAGGACATGCCTTTCCTCAATATCCACGTGTCGACGTGTCCCGGGTTAAATCAGGCCCCCAAGATTTTTTATTTTTTACTTAAATTTTGGGATTGCATGTAACATGGAGGCAAGAGGCTGTAAAAAGCTTTAAGCTCGTCGTTATGTAGATACGAAAAGGTGAAGCTACTTCTAAAGGTCAACATGTCTTTAATTTGACTTGGAATAAACCGACAGGAGAGTACAATGAAAAACTTCAGGTGTTGTAATGTATGCCGTACTTTTCAAAAGTGGAAATGGCGCATTTGCATAGCATTTGAGTTTTCACAAGACGGTCCAGTAGCTAGTTGTGTGGGCTTACGCACCGTACGCCGAAACAGCGCTCGCTCAGTCGCCTTCTCCGCTCCGAACTCTAGAGACCTCTGGCCTTTCGTTTAAGACGCCGTACGTGAAAACTCTGAACCCGGAGCATCTCTTTCTGCTCCAAGTTGTTTCTGACGGCGATGCCTTAGCAGGAAGCCTCGGAGTAAAACTAAGCGGAGGAGTGGGCGAGCGGACCTGTTTTTGCATTCGGACATTAAGCGCGGGAATTCCGAGAAGTTGCTACTCGGGAGCGATGTTCAACGGGGCGTGGATTACTCTTGCCATGCGGACGGCTCCTTCTGTCTGGATGTCGTTGGGCGGAAACAAGTTCTCCTCGGCTCCTGAGCGAACGCGTGTTATGTCCAGGGGCGCCATTCTTTGTGTGCTTACTATCCTTAGCAGTAAAGGCGGCTGTTCAGGGAGTAGGGTTCTCGTTTTCATCGACGCGAAGAATCTTTTTCGGAATACGGGTGCCATGGGAATGGAAATGAGGACGAACTCCGAGACATTTTGCATCCGCCGCTCTTTAATTTTTTTGAGGGGGGGGGGGGGGGGAGCAGTGGTAATGATAGCTGCACCGTCAATCTCCTCCTCTACGACCGCACTCACTTCAAGCCACACTTTGTACTTAACGAAGACATGGTGTGCACTCTCGAAAGAATATTCTCATAAATCAAAAAGTATACACGGACTTTGTTTGTTGCATGCTACATCATTAAATTGAAAAAATATCCCCTTTATTATCAATCGCTCAAAAACTTTTATATCTTTCATGCTATCACACCGTGAAGAAGTCGCAAGGAGAGCTTTAAGTTGTTGCTACGTTCGATTCAATTCATTTCTTTTTTTTTACATATAACAGACAACTAAGAAAATTCCAAGAGATTATGAGCAAGTTAATTTGGCCGAGAAGGATTTTATGTGATAGCGTCCGCGCACCTACACTTCGCGAATATTCGGGCGTTGAATAATCGTTGAGTTTTCGTACTGGTAGCGATATTTACGTACATATAATCTCACCATTCATGTCCGGAACTTTCATTTTATAATCGTCTTGAGCGCATAATAAACATGCAGTATCATGTTTTTGATAGTTTTGCTGTCCAGGAGAAAATAGAAGCGGGTTCTCCGCTGCACACTTAAAGCTGGAAAAAAAGGAGACAAAACGTAGTTATTTGTACCATAAGCCAACAGTCCAGAGCTCTGAAGTATATGTACTACAACCGGCGGCAAAATAAGTCGTGGCATGCGACAGGCGGCCAGAATCAGATAAAACTGCATCGCCGCGCCATCTGACGTTGCACTTCTGGTGTCGAGACATCGCAGTGCGCGTGTGCGTCCTTTCATGCTCGCAGCCCTGTCTTTTTTTCTCGCCAGCAGTGGACTAGCTGATTGCATGCAACGTTCGGCGGTAGGGTCCGCTCTCTTTATTCGCTACCTCACGCTCGCACTTTGACGTGAGCCCGCCGAACTGCGAGCGTTACGCTCTGAATAAAGGAAGCGACACCTATCGCCGAACGCTGCATGGAATCAGCTAGTCCACCGCTGGCGAAAAAAAATACAGGGCTGCGAGCATGAAATGACGCACACGCGCACTGCGATCTCTCGATACCAGATATGCAATGTCAGACAGCGCGGCGAGGCAGTTTTATCTGATTCTGGCCGCTTGTCGCATGCGCCAACTTATTTTGCCGTCGGTTGTACACCTATGATAAACGTTTTTAGCTCAAGTGGTTTTCTTCTGAGCCACAGCATGTGACTGGTAACGTATTCTTTGTAATCAAAATTTCTTGAAGACAAGAACACTTTTGGTACTGCCCTTTCCAACAAGAACTTTCAAGAATGCTACAGGAGCTCTACTACGCGGCTTAAAAGCAAGCCTCTTGGGATGTATACTTTTGACACAGGGTGTAAGAGCTCTGCCAAGCGCTACCCCGCCGTCTCTAGTGCGCTACAAATACTGGGGGGGGGGGGGGGTGAAATGACGGTCTTTGTGACAGATCAGAGCCTAATCATCTGATAGCACTAACATCTCTAACCAACCTCATCAACGAGGTCTGGAGCAGCGTGGCAACTGATCCAAAGTCGCAGGTTCACTTCGTGCGCTGTTACGGGGGCTTTCTGATGCTCAGCGTCCCAGAATGCCTACTTTCGCCGCATTCCTTGGCACGTGGGCAACACAAACACACTCCCACCACAAAGATAAACAAAAAATTGTCTCTTCCGGCATTGCACCTTGTGGGAAGCTTCCACTCAAACATAATTTTTTTCCGGCGCCGAGCATGTGGGCCAGGGATGACCTTGGGCTTCGGAGTTTGTTTACGTTCACGCTTGGCGCCGCCAGTTTGCTTATTCTGTCGTTGCGGCCATACGTTCTGCACTGACATCTCACGGCTGGAAACAGAAAGTGTGAAGTCTATTTTCGCGAGCCAAATCTTAGCCGCTCCAGACACGCGGCGCGACGTTCAGGGGATTCTGAACAGAAAAAAAAATGCCGGTAATTTAGCTCTGGTTAAACCTGGAGTGACGCGATAGCTACAGCTGGCTGAGAGGAACTTGGTCCCGTGACCAACCACGTGACGAACCACGTGATCAGTCATGGCGCCGCGCCGCCGCCAGCTGCTCCTCACCACGTGACGGCGTGGCGGCGCAGCCACGCTGAAGGCTCAAAATGCTACCGTAATGTAGCTATCGCTACAACCCCCCCACTTTCCGTCCACCTTTGATTGCGAGAACAGAAAACTGGGCGAGTTGGAATGTATTCATCTTTAAGCAGCGCGAAACACAGGACAAGAGGAAGAAACATGAGACGACACGAGCGCTTTTCTTACAGCTGAACTTTTATTTTAGAAAGGTTAGATATATAGGCACCAAAACAATAACCGAAAAAACACAAAAAACCCAGAACATTAAATCGCGATAGTCCGTAAACCGCACGTGCACGCAGTGGGAGGTTAATCGCCCCAATTTAACAAAGCACAACAGCAATCTCAACACATGACATGCACCCAGCTATCACCCTGTCGCCACACATTCCCCAAGAGCATGAATCTCTTTTTCCACCAGATTGATAGAATTCGAAGCGACACAAGATTCAGACACCTGCCTTATCAGAAATGCTTCAACTAACTCCCTGCAGGTCCGGTCTTGGTGACTAAACAAGAGATTTGTCCTGTCCAAATGGGGGAAACAGTCTTCACATTTTCGGCAGTGCACAGCAAGGTTCGACGAAACTGCCCCTTTTACTGACATTCGATGTTCAAACAGCCGCTCGTTTATACAGCGGCCTGTCTGGCCGATGTACATCTTTTAACAAGAAAGCGGGATAGAATAAACCACTCCAGTGTCGCAGTCGACGAGCGGTTTTTTATGTGTAACTGTGCATCTGATCCTCCCTCGGTCATCCCGGCCCTCAAGCTTCTTTCTTACTGCTCTGCAGACTCTGCTCAGCTTATTCTTAGCTGTGAAAACTACTTTTACCCCGTATCTTGCCCCTACATTCTTCAACCGGTGTGACAATTCATGTAGGTACGGAATCCCGACTATTCTTGTTAGCGCGCCGTCTTTTCCTTTTTCTTTTGCGAGACTATCACCCCTAGTCAATATTCTTTCCGATATTTGAGCCAGAGCCACATCTTGAAAACCAGCGTCCCTAAGCCTCTGAACCTGGCCCTGGAAGCTAGTCTCAGCCCTGTGGGAGCACGATTTACGGAATGAAGCCTTGAGACACGAAGTCGCTATCCCCGCCTTGACTAATTTTAAGTGCTCTGAATTGTAACTTAGGAGCGGCTTAGCTGTTCTAGGGTTATATTCCCAACACGTTCCTGTTTCATGGCTGACGACTTTTAAGTCAAGAAACAGAATAGAATCCAACTCTGGTAATTCAAACGTGGAACCCAGACCCTGACTCCTCTCTTTGAAAATCTTACTGACATTGGTAACACTCCAGGGCGACCCATCGTTCAGAAACACTAAAAAATCATCTACATAGCGAAACACTTTCACAGCGAAGTCGTTAAGATCTTCTTTTGCGAATAAGTGACAGCCCACATGTGAGTGTGTGGGTGGCTTCGGTCACTTGACCATAAAGGTCGCATATTAAGAGGTGGGTCACCGGCGATTCATGTCATTTATTCATGCTCGGCGGCCACGAATACTGGGTCACATAATGACCCTCTGGACAAGATTTTATTGGGAGGCATAAACAAGATATGTTCTGCCAGCATGCTCTACTAAAATAGAGGGTGTTTTACTGGAATTAATGTGTGAAATAGATTACAAATACTTGCATACATTTAGAATATTTTTGTACAGAGATAGTGAGGTGAAGTTTGTTTTATTCTGCAAAGCCGTTGGTATAGGATGTCCTATCGGGATAGCCGTTTGTATTAAGTATGCACTGCAGACTCAAGCTGTTAAACAGGCGTGCCGTTGACCTCAGTGAAGACAATATTAGACTTGTCAAAACTTTAAAGGAATTGGGATATGTACGATGCAAATATGTTTGGGACTTTTACTCATCCTTGAAAGGCAGAACAGAGCGGGAGCTGTTCAGGGCGTGAAAACCTCAGTTCTCGCCTTTTGCGCCCAAGTCTCGAAAGCGAAGACAATTACCACGTCCCGCAGTTTGCGTCAGCCCCTTTCCCTCGTTCTCATTTGTGCTGGCGATCTCAAGGAATGTCCTTCAGGAAATGGAAAGCAGACCACGCGCTAAAGATAGTTGAGTCTGCGCAGAGTGGTGGAAAGAATGCCGGAAGTTGCTGCCTGGAGTCCGTGTGCATTGTATCGTGCGAACTTCAAGAATGCTGTGAATTGCGCCTTATTTGCTGCGGCTGTCTTTGCTAGCTTGTTCGAGACCTCTCCCAACGGAAACTAGCTTGTCTAGCAAAAAGAAAGACGCTGGCGTCTGTATACGCTTTTTGAAGGTAGACACAAGTCAAAACGTGACTCTTCAAGAAACGCAGTGTGCATAATTTTCGGAAACTTTGTCTAATGAAATCCCAGCCTATAGAAGCCAGGTGCGTGGTAGATGCTGTCAAAGGCGTCAGAAAAGCAAAGCTGTTGATGGCTGAGCGCAATTGAGAAAGGTCAGCTATCAGCGTTTGCTTCCGGCGTACCACAAATCAATAAACCCTCCGCCGTTTCGTTCCTGGTTTTCGTTTTTCATGCCTCGATCCATTAGTTTCCAATAGTTATTCTCAATGGGTGATCAAAATCTAGCAACTCTAGTTTTTTTGGGGTAAAGAGAATAGTTTCGACGGTAATAAGAAAGGAGAAAGGAATGACAAGTCTGCAGAGTATACAAATTGTTCATCGAGCACAAGTTAAGTATATTAATCGTCCTATATACGTATTTCAAACGTGTGACACTTGTCTTGTGGGCAATAGTGTCGATAACGTCAGCATTCGCTGGCGAAGACCTTTGCCCCGCAATTGCTTTTAAGCCACAGAGTGCCCTCGCGCTGCGAGAAGTGAAGCAACTATTGTAAACAAAACACTCCGTGTCGTAATTATGTGTGGGACAGATAGTCTTTATGGTCCTCTCGGCTAGCCTTTCCTTAAGGTCTACTAGTTGCCAGTACTAGACCATTAAGCTGGCAATAATTTGCATACGTGCCAGCAATTTTGAGAGGACTCTACGTTTCATGCGGCAAAGGTTGTTTATTTAAGCAAACGAATTACCACTACAGCAAAACTGTACGTTTCTGTAGACACTAAATTAAGTTCAGCATGATGGCCATGCGGGAACTGAGCCTCGCTGATGCAGCTTGAACCTGCTCTTATCAATGGTTTATTCATGCATGTACCGGCTGTTTCATACTTCGAGGGAAACTGTAATCACGTGACCGACGCGATTCGAGAACATTTGAGGAAAATCGGCGCCAAAGATCCAAGTCCATGCGGAGCCTTGGCTTTAAATACTCTACGCTAACTGTGCCTTCTATGTAAACTCTTTCAGAGCCAGTTAACCCTTGATATCTGATACTTCGCACTGCTCTGTCAGCGTGAGTTATGTTCTCGAGTTCTGTGAGCCACATCCGCATTCCCGTTCACGCGTCGTTAAGTTTGCCTTCAGTCAATGGGAAGAGCACAGGGTTTCTAGGACACTAGGGCACTAGGTTAGGAGGGCACCCGAGAGCCGCTGGTTCCAAACAGCCTCAAAAACTTACTGTAAGCAGTTTGTTTTCGACTCCTCGTTTAAACGTGTCGTAGATTAAAGTCAGGCTAAAGTCGAAACTTTCTTTGTCTGCTGTCGTTGTACTCTTGATACGTGAGCTATCTCTAAATATTTGTGCAGGCTTGCAACCAGTGTTTGTTGAACGATGATGCGAGCGCTGAAAAGCAGAGGTGCCTAGTTTATTTTGCACTACCTTGTTAGTAGTCTAGAAAGATGGAGCGGAGAGCTGGAAAGAGGAATGAGTAAACGCGTTGACTGATGGACTACTATACCTTACAATTCTGGACAAAAGCTTTTTTCAACACCAAACAATTTATGAACGCTATTTTTCCTTATATGTTAAGATTTCGCTATAACAATCAATATATCCGAAGACCTCCCGTCAGCAGGCTTGTATTTCTTGTTGTTAGCGTATTTTCTATCCTAAAAACGTTCCCTGTTCGATTTTTTAATGTAGTCTTGGCTGTTTAATGCGAGCGACGGATACACTTTGAAAGAAATATTTTCCTACGCATCGGAAGAACGGACCATTCCCTTGAATGTTTTCATAACGGTGGGTTGCAATATTTCAACACTCAAAATTTTTGTCCAAAACTTCTGGACATGGCACGGGAACTTACGAAAAAAAGTTACGCGGGCACTTAATTATCAATATCCCATGACAATGCGGTAGCATTAGGTTTCCTACTTGATTTTAACTTCTTCTCTTCTACTTCTAATGTCTCTCCACCTTTTCTTATATTCGTTGCCATGCATTTCTTTGTTCGCTGCTGAGAAACTTTGTTGAGTCATTGGTAGTCTTATCTAATTTTGCTGATTCATACTCAGTCGTTTTCATCTTTACAGTAATTTTTTGTTTTCTTCCCATGCCATCTATCTTCTGGCCTCTCGCTGTTCTCCACTACAAAGTGGAAGATATTTCTGTCTCTCCACCTTGCCACCTGCCAACCGTAACAGGTGTTTGCAGGTGGCAAGTGCACACAACATTTTGCCACCGGACGATGCCGGAAAGATTTAATGCGTTAGCATTAGAGCGCCAACTTCCGAAAATAGTGTCTGAAGGCGGTGTTCTCTGAAGATGTCTTCACGTGCGGTTGGCAGGGGGCGGTTTCCACACTAAACTTTCATAGGAACGCAGAAGGAGAGAGAGGAAAAGTGGGAGAGAGGAACGCTGGTGGCATAATGGAGAAAGAAATTTCCCTTCTCTCTTTAAGAAGAGAGGAGGGAGAGCAAAGACGAAGAGAAGAGCAGCGACGGGTGGCGGGTAGGGGAGACCATTAATAAATGTTTTTTGTCTCACCCATTCCCGACACAAAGAGGACATTTAAACATATATAAAAGAACGCAAGCAGGCTTCGCGTAATGCTAACGCATTTCAGCCGCATCGCTAGCAATGACCGTCGTAATTTTCTTTCACGATAGGGCTTTTAATGCGAACAAATTTAACAAAGGAAACCCATAAGTAAATACATAAAAGCAAGAATAAGATTAAAGTTATACTAAAAAAAGTTGTAATGTAACACGAGTCAGGCTGCTACAAGAAATACTCAAAAATAAGCATCAGCAATGCTAGTAAAGGGCCCAGGTTCGCGTGTATACTTATGTTAATGGTGAATGGTTATGTTCACGGCATTCAGCTCATTATTCAGAAGAAAATATGCAAAATCAAACAGTAATATAAAATGGGTGCATTAGTATATTGATTGTATATATTTCTTCCTAACAAAGCTAACGTAACCGTTGATTCTGAGCGATAACGCCATATCCACGCACGACTGACAATTTATTTAAAAAGAATCTCACAACTATATTATTACAACAACCAGTCATATGTAACTGGACACTCTCGCCTTCACTTGCTAACAGTGAGAACGTTACGGAAAATAGCCAGAGCCAGATTTTGCTCAAAGTTTTCTTGTTTTCAGTGTAGATGGGGCCAATGCGTGCCTTTAAGCCAACGCTCTCATGTAGGGTCCGGTGGCAAACACTCTAGTCAACTTATCACGCTAGTAAGCAATAAGACGGTGCTTATGCATGAGCAGTGCCGTAAGCAGTACGTCGTATATAGTTACGTTATCTAGGAGAACCCCTCAAGGGGCCCTTTTAAGTGCTAAAGCACTGCTCCAGACATGCCACCCACGAGCAAGAATCTTGTCTTGTGTGATCGGAGTAACTCGGGTAAACTCGGGTTAGTTCGGGCAGATAGCTCTGGTTCGGGTTAGCTGGCAAAGGACAGGGTAATTGGAGAGACATGGTAGATGCCCTTTTCCCTGCAGTGGGCGTAGTCAGGCTGATAATGATGAGTTCGGAAGAGCGTCGCACCAGCTGTAGCCAATGGGACGGAGCTCGGGAAATTTCGGAGGAGCGTCGCGCCGGCTGCAGACAATAAGAGGAAGCTTTGGAAAACTCGGTGCAGCGTCGCGCCAGCTGTAGCCAATGGAAGGAAGCTCGGGAAAATTCGGAGGAGTGTCGCGCCGGCTGCGGCTAGTAGGAGGAAGCTCGGGAAAATTCGGTGCAGCGTCGCGCCAGCTGTAGCCAATGGAAGGAAGCTCGGGAAATTTCGGAGGAGCGTCGCGCCGGCTGCAGCCAATAGGAGTACGCTCGGAAAAATTTGGAGGAGCGTCGCGCCATCTGTAGCCAGTGGGAGGAAGCTCGGGAAAATTCGGAGGAGCGTCGCGCCAGCTGCCGCCAATGAGAGGAGGGCGCCAGCTGCTGCCGATGGGAAAGAGGATGTGAAGATAAAGAGCGAGAAACGCGTTTGCGTGCACATCTAGATGCCGGAAAGAAGAGGCGAAGAATGGACACATGTTTTGACACATCTACTCTGTTTAACTACGTTAACACCCTACGCCTTTTTTGCTTTAGTTTTCCTGCAACAAAGAAAGGGCAGTGCGAGTGTCACGGGCTCTTTACGTAGCGCCTGACTGGGAGTGGCCAGCTGGCAGAGACCACGTGACAGGTGTGCCGATATGTGACGCGCGCTCGTGAGCGTTGCGAGCGCTTTTTTTTTAATAACACAGTTTCGAGTTCGACCATGTCCGGCCACGAAATCGCTTGTACTGAGGCGGCGACGAGAATGGCAGCTTCGAAAATCTAAAGAACTCAAATGGATATTATTTACGGTGGGCTATAAGCGCCACATTCTTCCATAGCGACGGACGTAGTACACCGTGTGTTACGGCTAGTGCCTCGTGGGAACGTGATCGAACGGTGAGGGCGAAAGATCTGCGATAACCCCTCGCGCTACTTACGGCACCAAGGCTGTCAGAATCGAGGCCCTCGTTAGCTATTGAGCAGACGTGGGAACGGAAACGAGAAGCTCGTTATGACATACATGAGCAAGTGGAGAAACCATGGAGCAAAGAGAATTTTTTTCATCTAACTCATTGTGCCGAAGGGCATATTTGCACAGCAAAAAAATCTAATTAAAATACGGAGTAGAAAACCAGCTTCCCTTCACAAGCACCACCCAAGAACCACTAACCCCCCAACCCTTAACTACAGTGCTAGCAAAGGATGTTTTACCCCTAGCTAAAGATATTTTAATTAAAAATGTTCTTAACCGAAAGATTATATTCTAAGAGTTCAAAAAAGATCCGTGACAAAGCTCACACTCCTGATCTCAGGAGCATAAATATTATGAACTGAGTAACGCTTAAACACTTGACGCAGCTAGTTTACTTTTTCAGTGCCCGAACGCAGTGCAATCTGAGCGCGCTAAATCGGCTTCGCTAACTCAGCATCTCAGCGATTACGTCAACAGAAGCACGTCAGCTGCTACTGTTCTGGGAACGTCCTGTTTACGAAGGCACGTCCGCGCGAATCATCAAGTGTTCGACGCTAAGACGTCATAAACGTGTCTACTGGCCACCGTTGCCCTTAGTGCAAATTCATGGATGAGGAAATTGCCAAACACTCCACGCGGGCCGTGCTTATATAAGCTCTCAACTCTGTTTACGTGGGCACATTTGCTACCACCCGGCTGTAGGGTGCTTACTCTCATTTTATTTTGTTTTACTCAGTCTGTTGCCTTATCACTCACTCCCTTAGACTCTCATCTCATTTTACTCCTTTTCCGGAGATTTTTTTTTTGTTACAGCAATAGCTGTTAAGGGCATGTTTCGCTGTATATAGGGATGCTCTCGCTGTGCCGGGGTATGCAAAAGAAAAATGGCAAATTTTTAGATAACATCATTAAATCTGATAGATTGATTAGAGAAGTATAAAGAAAAAGGAATAACCAGCATCGTGGCAGATGCCACAATCCCGTTTCAAAGAGGGCGCTTCTAACATCAATCTATTCATCCTTTCATCCGCCGTCACGCATCACGTCACTGACATGTGCCGTCACAACGCCCCACAGTAAAAGGTCCCAACACAGTGACTTCAAACCTAATCAACCCAAGCAGAAGAAAAATAACAAATAATAAACAATATTATATGCCATCGCATACTACTGTCGTTGAATCTGTCGTCCCACAGTGGTAACAGTCCCATAATATATTTTTTTTTACTTTATGATGCTATAGCATTTAGGTTACCTTCATGCGAAAACCACCGAGTTTCTCCGTAACGAAAAACCCTGATTGGTCCAGAGGGTCGCGATTTCAACAGCACCACCCGATTAAAAAATCTGAGGACCATAACGTTTGAGTAGCTTTTATCGCATTATCAGAGAAGATTATCTAGCCCGCTCAATCCTCCACCTTAATACACTTACTAAACCCCTCTAATTCATCTTAATTTATCGACTAACACCTACTTTAAATCATTTTGTGGAGTAAGCACACTTGCAAAATTTGGGGTGTCCCGTGGAATATCCGGGGGCGAGCCAAGTTCCAAATGCTATCGCATATCTAAGAATGTGGTTAAGAAGGCCTGAATCTTTTGATTTTTTTTACAGTCCTGTATTCAGATCAGTGCTAGTAAACGTAATGTTTTTGTTTTCGTCATCAATTTCAGACCGTTTGGTTTATGGCAGGAATCAGCTAGGCACTCTTATTCTGATAGAGCACTCAAATTAGTCCTACCATGCGGCAACTATCCCCATCTGAACTATATGCTCGCTTTGTATTTGCAAGCCTGTGCACACCTTATTTTTGGGCATCCCTAAATATGTTCCCTGCTTTATGGCAGCCATTTTGTTTGTTGTTGTTTTTTTCTGCAACGGGATACCATCCATGCCTCCTAATCGTCTCCTAAATTTCTCAACTAAACTCCTCCTTCTTAATTTGAGCGATCTGATAACAACCGGCGTATAGGTTCTCTAATCCGTGATCTTTGTTTATGTGTCGCAAACTTGCCTTTCATTATATTGCTTGCAATCGTGCCCCTCTAATAAGCTAAACAACGCGGCTTTTCATGGCCACGGACAAGTCCAAGAACTCTTTGGATTTTCTACATTCAGAAAAAAAAGACAATTAAGACTGCTTACGATGTGAGAAGGCGCAAGCCCACCCGCACACTTTGTGAACGCAGTCGCCGCGCTGCGGCGTTATGTAACTCGG
This sequence comes from Amblyomma americanum, assembly GCF_052857255.1. NCBI lineage: Eukaryota > Metazoa > Arthropoda > Arachnida > Ixodida > Ixodidae > Amblyomma > Amblyomma americanum. The sequence goes on from NC_135505.1 coordinate 122,791,533, forward strand.
TGCCACGCAGCTGGGAATTCTACTTCTGCATGGTTCTATGTGGCCGCCGCACCCATTCTAGTCTTCGCTCTAACTTCGTGAAGGCGGTCGCCGAAGTAACTCGCTCCCCGCTTCGCCTTGAGGCTATGACGTGATAGCTAATTGGTTAATGTCCATATATGCAGAATTAATCTTTCTCTGCTTAACACTCACAGATCCCCGGGAGTCCTGGTACCCCTCTTGGCGCAGTGGTGCAGCGGTTTAGCGATGCGCCACTGCCCTGCGATGGCAGGTGATGCCAGCGATGAAATTTGTGCTACTTGCAGATTGCTCTCCCCGAGCAACCTCGCGTGACCAATCATTAATTTAACCGCCAGCTGCCAGGTTGCATGAGGATGCCATCGAGCGTCAACCCACACACACGCGCACATACAGATTATCCCTCAATGGGACATGTAAGGCTTACGCCTTAAATACAAATTGCGTCATCCGGGCGCAGTATTTTGGATGCTTGTGCATGTGGTGACACAGGGCTGCAAGGTGATAGATCTGTGCTACAAGTGGTCGACCGTAAGTTTTAAATGTCGCTACAGTGGAGCCTTTGCCGGCGGAACATCGCGAAGCTCGTGCGACCTGTAGCTCACAACAGCCTCGACCTCAAGCGCACTACAGAATTGAGCATTTTGATTCATGCTGCGTGCGAGCCACCACTGCCTCACGAGCGTTTTACTGTCGACACGTGTGGTCAGATATTCACTTCTCGTAATCGTCCACCCCCCGCCGCGGTGGCTCAGTGGTTAGGGCGCTCGACTACTGATCCGGAGTTCCCGGGTTCGAACCCGACCGCGGCGGCTGCGTTTTTATGGAGGAAAAACGCTAAGGCGCCCGTGTGCTGTGCGATGTCAGTGCACGTTAAAGATCCCCAGGTGGTCGAAATTATTCCGGAGCCCTCCACTACGGACCTATTTGTTCCTCTCTTCTTTCACTCCCTCCTTTATCCCTTCCCTTACGGCGCGGTTCAGGTGTCCAACGATATATGAGACAGATACTGCGCCATTTCCTTTCCACCAAAAACCAACCAATCGTCCACCTAGATAAAACAACGACAATATTTGCTAAGGGTGCATTTTCCGGTTACACAGTGGTAACCATCCGGTCGTTTTGAATGCGACAGCATTAAAAACCTCACCAGGAACAAAGTGTTTCATGGGTCATAAAATTTGCCCTGGCTTGAGGGCAGTGACGTCTCCAGACCGAATGTGACGCTACTTCCGGTAGGGCTTCAATATCATCCAATGCTGTCGCATTGCTAACACAAAATCTAATTAGGTGTCCCTGTGAATTTCTTTTAAATATAAAAATAGGTTGGAATTATCACCCTCGTCCTGCCACCGTTCAGCAATCTTTTGCTTTTAATGCATTATTCGTCGCTGCGCGTTACCGACTACATCAGGTTTCCATTCTCCCTCGTGAACTTGTCTGGAGGGTAGTATTGTAGTGAACTCTTCTTAATTCCTACAGTGTCCTTTGAACAAAGCACATCTTCATGCAATCATAACAGAATTTGTTGCTCATATATATAGCCCGTGGCTTGTTTTCGAACAAGAACATTGCAAATATAAAAGGCGAACACATACGTGCACTTAAGTTGACGCAAACATGTCACCCGCCGTCACAGCGTCATAATTTACGCCCCCCCCCCTCCTCCTGAACTCTGTGCGAAACATTGTTTTTTGAAGGACCGCACTCACCTCTTTTGTTTCTCTCTGAATTAATGTTACAAAATTGCATTGTGCACAACAAATCAGACACACTGTGCAATTTATATTTCTAATTTGCAATCCTGTAGCTTTACATTTTTGCGTTATCTACGTGACTTAAGTTAACCACATAAAACTCTTAATATTGCTGTGAGTATTCCCCACGAATATTTTTGGGCTTTTTTTTTTCCTTGGGGACCCGCTTCTGCTGAGCCCATGACTGTAGTATGGGATTTGCGATGCACTGGAAAATATAAAAGAACCTTGCTTACTTAAATTTACAGCGAGACCAACCCGAGCACAATTTCATCGTAAACCTGCCGATACATAACTTGGACAAGCCGTCAACGTCCAGGCCAGAACGTGAACATTTAGCATAAGCATCGGGGAGAAGGCGTCCCTCGGGGTTTCTTTAAGATCGTTCTCGCATAAACACATAAATGTGCAGCGCCGCCGCGGGGAAGCCGCTGCGGTCTGTTCGCGAGGGCAAGCCCCCCTCCCCGTTTTTGCCATACTATTGATAGCGTGCGAGTCCGCGGGGGGCCAATTTCACAGCGCCGCACACCCAAGCAAACCGTTGCCTTTACTCAGCTTCCAGCTGAGCACGTGCTGGTGGAATCTCGCTTTGCAAAACATGGGGCCGACCTTACGGGGAGGCGCAGAAAATAGCCGCCGGACCGCACTTCGCTCTCTTTTCCTCCTTTCCTAAGCCCCCTATCCACACCCACCCTCCCCTCCCTCCCGCTCGTCCAGAGCTTGCAAGAGGAACGGACAGTTTTGTCTACAGCAAGTTCCTTTACTTTCAACGCCAGCCTCACGTGGGCAAAGCCGGCATGCTTGTTTTAGACTTGTTATCCACCACACCACTGAGAAACCAGTTGCGTGCCGTAAACATTTCGTTAACCAGAGCTGCGGAGTTCGTGTAACGAGATTCGGCAATGCCCGCCAAATCCGCGCAGACGGCGCGTCGCCATGGCCTGGGGGTGAAAGAGGAATGATTTGCCTTTTTCTTTAGCTCACGCCAGTAAAGAAAATCTGCTTAGAAACAGCGGCGGTTCTTTTGAAGTGTTTTCAGAAAAGTGATTGTAATCACGATGGGGCTGTGCCTTTTGCAACGGGCCGGTGCAAATGTTGTACCCAGCTATGCTATAAAAAAATGAAAAAAACATTACTTAGTTGGTATGCCCGTCCCTGTAAACGGTTGAAATAGTTCGGTTTGGTTTATAGGGGTTTAACGTCTCGAAGTGACTCAGGCTATGAGGTACGTCGTAGGGAAGGGCTCTGGAAATTTCGACCACCTTCTCTAACGTGCACAGACATCGCACAGTACACGGGCCTCTAGCATTTCGCCTCCATCGAAATTCGACCGCCATGACCGGGATGGAACCCGCGTCTTTCGCGTCAGCAGCCAAGTGACATAACCGAGCAACTGAGGTGGCGGTTGAAATGGTTTAGTATCTAGTCCGAGGGTGACGCGATGATCGCAGAATACTTATTATCACTATCACCAGCCAGGTTACGTACAGTCTGCTTGTGGTCTGCAGTCAGCCCTGTTCTTCACCATCCAATCCTAGCAAAGTTCTTTATGTCATCTCCTCACCTCACACGCTCCTATACTACCTCCGCTTTAATCAACAGGATGGATATACCTATCTTTATATGGGTCCATATGATGGACCCATACTTCCACAAATATCAACCTCAAGTACCGAAACACGACATGGAGGTGGCAGCACATACTGTTCTCACTATCAACTGAACTTTTAATAAAAACGAATAAAATAGTGTAAAAACAATCTTCACGCGCAGTACAAGTAAAACTGGTACTGACTAAATACCCAAATCCTCACACGCAATAGTAGCAGCAGGAAAACTGATCAAAAGAAACCGATTTCTATATCGGAAAGCATCACTGACATCTGGCTCACTCATGGGCTTGTTTCTTTAGAAATGTCGTAAGTTTCTTAAGTGATACGTGATTCGAACCTTAGGATGACTGTTCAGCGCCTCTCTGTTATGTAACAATGAGAAGCACCTGCATTACTGGCGTTTTGATTGCCGTGCATCCTCTCCGTTGATCTAAACGTCTAAGTTGTGCACCGCAGACCACACCACCACAGGTGTCCCTATTAGGCGACTTCAACTCACTGTTCCACTCACTGTTACTCCATATTTCGCTGTGATCGCGCATTCGCACGGGGTGGCGGTGTTCTTGTCGCCGTCTCTGATCATCTCGATAGCCTTCACATTGATATCCCTATAACGCTGGAGTTTTTATGTGTGCAGATCACGACTAATATCAAATACTTCTATTGTGTGCATGCTAACGCTCGCCCTCTACTGGGATTAATTTTTCCAGCGACCTTCATGACGCGCTAAGCGCTGTGTGTGCCAAATTTCTGAATCTTCCTGTATTTTTTTGGTGATTTTAATTTCCCTAATATTACCTGGTCTAGCGCTTCGTATACCACTATCAACTCTACGTCAGAATCGTATAAATTTGTAAATCTTTGTTCCGACTTTTGTTTAACTCAGGTAATAACGCTGCCTACGAGGGTCACGTCTTCAACGTCAAATGTATTAGACGTGTTGCTAACAACAGCTCCTGATGCTGTTTCCAATATTACCTATTTATCAGGTATAAGCGATCATTCTTTATTACATGTCATGTTGAACTTCCCTGCTCGAACGTCGCATAACAATATAAAAGTAATATATGATTATGCTAAAGGAAATTACACTGCGATCAATAAAGCACTTGAAGACTTCCTTGACAAATTTCTGGAAAACTTCAACGAAAGGTCCATAAATACCAAATGGCAATTTTTCAGAAATAAACTTTGCGATTGGTCGACTTGTATATTCCTCAAAAAAAGCTTTTAACTAACTGCCACTATTCATGGTACAACCGCTCATTAAAACGTCTGGCAAGCAAAAAAAGGAGGCTTTTCCGCAAAGCAAAGTCTTCTAGAAAGCGTGAGCACTGGTCAGCACTCCAAAAAATTGTAAGTAGTTACAAGAAGTCTTTGAAGGAATCGAAGCACTACTGCTTTAATGTGACGTTGCCAACGCTTGTAACGAGCAACCCAAAAAATTTTTCAGTAGTGTCAACAAACGAGACCGGTCATTTATATCCCTCGTTGACCCTCAGTCAAACCCTATTTCAGGCACTGACGTCGCTGACATCCCTAACGAAACCTTTAGTGCAGCTTTTTCAAGTACCGTAACTGACATTACTGATGTTAGAGACTATGCATGCAACATAAGCTTTCCAATGGATCCTGTCATGTTTGGTTAGGACGGAATTATTAACATATTTACAATTTGAAAATCCCCTCTTCTTGCGGGCCTGACAACATTAACACCAAAGTCCTGAAGAATACTAAAGTGTACTCCGCAATTTTTTTTTATTGAAGATATGTGAGCAATCGCTTGAAACAGGAGATATACCACAGGAATGGAAACTGGCTAAAGTGATTCCACTCCATAAATCTGGCGACAGACATTCACCCTTCAATTATCGTCCCATATCATTAACTTCTATTTCCTGCAAAATCATGGAGCATATAATATTTTCTCAATTATCTGGTTTTCTTGAATCATTTTCGTTTTTCACGCCTACACAACATGGTGTCAGGAAACAGTTCTCCTGTGAAACACAGTTATTATCTTTCAGCAACAAAATTTATTCCATTCTTGATGAAGGTTCAGAGGTCGACGTCATTTTCTTAGATTTTTGCAGGGCTTTCGATAAAGTGTCCCATAGTCTGCTGTTGTATGTTTGCTTATCTTCATATCGACCCGAATGTTCTAGCATGGATTCGTTGTTTTTTATCTAATCGCTCGCAGTTTGTCCACGTTAACGGTATTCAATCATCTTCAATGCCGGTTACGTCTGGGGTACCACAAGTATCGGTACTCGGACCCTTGTTATTCCTTGTGTACATTAATGATCTGACTAACAATATAAAATCTTCTATTAAACTCTTTGCAGATGATTGCACACTATACCGTGAAATTAAAAGCACTAATGATGTCTACTTATTGCAAGCAGATCTTAACCGTGTTACTGACTGGTGTACTAAATGGAAAATGGTTTTAAACGCATCAAAATGCAAACCCATGCGCTTTTCACGCCAAGGTGTCTCGCCACCAGCCTCTTACCGTATCAACAATGCTTCATTGGCCCCGATTACATCTTATAAATACCTCGGTGTACATTTGACATCTAATTTACCCTGGAACCAGCATATCACCTACATTACTGGAAACGCTAACCGTATATTCGGTTACATAAAAAGAAACTTTTCGAATGCACCCATTTCAGTCAAACTTCTTCTTTATAAAACACTGGTTGTTCAAAGCTTGAATACGCCGCGTCGATATGGGACCCTCAATCTAAGTCACTTATATCTGTTTTGGAAGCTGTTCAGAACCGTGCCGCTCGTTTTATTCTCCACAACTATGACCGCACATCAAGTGTCACACTAATGAAAAACACTTTGTCACTGCCATTACTTTCATTCCGCAGAAAAATTTCACGACTCTGTCTTCTTTTTAAGCTCTACAATCTGAACCCTGTTTTGAAAAACTCTTTGCTCCTTCCACCCACCTCTGTTTCATCGCGCATTCACCATCCACGCAAAGTGGGCGTTCCACCTTGTCACACTACCGCTCGCTGAAATTCTTTCATTCTAACTACACCATCCGAGTGGAATCACTTGCCAGCAGATGTGGCACTCACTGACGATCTCGAGCATTTTAAGAAAAAGTTGAGTGCCTGCATTTCTTGTTCATGACATGTGTGCCCTTCGGTTCGTGGTTCCACATGAACTCTATGTTGCTGATTTGTAGTTTGCCTTATTAGTTCTTGTTTTCTTTTCTCGTTTTTTTTTCTTTTTCTTTCTTCTAGCTTTCTATGTAGTTGCACAATTGTTGAAATCTGTTAAACTCAGTGAAGTGAGCCATGTGTAGTGCTGTAACCCATGAACGTATTTCCATTTCTTGTTATCTGTGTTATTTTACGACTTGTTCCACTCCCCTCAATAATGCCCACAGAGCCATGAGGGTATTTGAAATAAATAAATAAATAAAAGAACTCGCTGTAACTGTCTGGCTCCAATAATAGTAGCATCAAAAGGTAATCCATGTTGTACACCACGGAAAATTTCAACGTGTTCTAAAAACTTCTGCCTTAAACCTACTTGTTTGGGGATCCAAAGCTTTGTGATAGACCGATGTTTCCGTATTCGCTATTGCGCTTTGAGCGCCATCATGTGACAGCTCAAGTCAGCACGGTATTATAGAATCGCAGTAAGCGTCCCGGCTCTTCTAGTCAGCGCAGACAGGTTTGTTTATTTATTTCAACTCCAGCATTGTTGGACAGAAAAATCGAATATTGGAATATTGTAAGGTAATGTTCGGGAAATAATGAAGTTAAGGGTCCATTTTTCTCTTGGGTTAGCAAAATCTTTCTTTTCGAGTTTTTCCATCGCTCTTATCGAGTAGTTAATGCTAGAATAGAGACGCAATGTGCCACATTTATGAAGATAGCAAATTCGTTAATAGCAAAAAAATGCAAGCCTGCCTAGAGGAGATCTGCGGATATTTTGATTGCTCTAATGTAATCTTACAATATCTGAAAAATTTGCGTTTCTGAACTCTCTCTCCTTGAAGAATGCCTTTGTCCAGAATTGCTAGTTATGTATTTTTACAAAATATAGGAGAACCTCCAAGGTTACATAACCGTAAGGGGGACCTCCTGTGCAGACTGTGCATGAAAGTTGTGTAAAAGACAGTAACTACACTTCATTAAATGTATGAAGCACCTTAACATTCAATATGCAGCGACATTGATTAGAAAGTAATAACAGAATCATTGTTTTGAAGTTAATAACCATCAATATAGGTACAAAAATGTGTCAACGAGAACAGTAACAATGGGAACAAAAAAAAAGGATTTGAACTAGAACGGTGCAAATTCAGCACTCAATAATAAACGCAGTTTAATACAGAACAGGAATATGAGTACAAAAGCGAAAAAAAACAACATTGACGATATCCCAATACACTAGGCTCCTGCGATTAGCATAAGTCGTTTCAATTTTTTCCTGAATACTGTTCATGTTCCACAAGATTTAATTTCATTGGCTAACTGATTCAGAATGTTATAGACGTTAAGTTCGGTTTAAGATTTCCGTAATTTATTGTTAATCTTAGGTAGAAGAATGTTTTCAATAGCAGCGAACCTTGCATTATTAACTAAACAAGTTTCACTTATAGTGTTTCAGTTGTAGTGTTTCACTTATAATATTGTTAAAGACCTTACAACTTATTAGTGACAACTTACTCTGGAAAAGGTGCCGAAGTGGTAGCATGTAAAAATCTATAAAAAGAGGTGCAAGCAGGGAGAACTTTTTGCTGGGCTAGTTGATGCACTTCTTGTTACGAAAAGAAGCGCCAACAGAGGCGAACACAAAAAACACTTGCCCATGCCTCTTTCTTGTGTTCGTCTCTTTTGGCGCATCTTCTTTCCATAACAACAAAAAAGAGGTACAGCATTTGGTCTTAAATTTCTAAAAGTTATCACTTTTAATGCTTGATTTTTCAAGTGTTGGAGATGTTGAAAGGGAATAGCATAAATAGCACACCATGATGAAAGACAGTACTGCAGATGAGTACAGTAACAACTATTTAATATTGTACCGTGACCTTCTTCGTTCCGGACATTTTTCCTTCTTGTTTGTAATAATCAACTTCATGCTATATCCAGCTCACGTCAAAGTGAATCCGCAGACCCTAGCGTAGTCTTTACAGGAATCGAGGCGAGTTCACAAAGGGCTGCTCACTGGACTGCCATACTCCATAAACACTACGAAAAAGCTTGCCGGCCTTCAAACTATAAATAACACTGAAACGTAAACATGCTCCTTTGTAATTGCGGCGAGATTTAATGAGCTACAGCGGAGTTCCGCAAACATTACCCCCGCGATGAGTAACAGGACCCAGGCTTCAGACTCAAAATTATCCGCCTACTACTCGGCGGAGAGCAAAAAACTGGCAGTCAGCGATCGGCGGTCGGTCCACAGCTGAGGCAACAACAAAACAGGACACCCACACACAGATAAACTACTCCGCGCTTACAAAACCCGCTGATGAATTTCGACTTGAACGGACGGTACGAGGAAGGCGCCGGCAACGTCGCACTACCAGGATCTCCAGAAAAAGAGCAGGATCGTGCGGCTTCTTTTAAAAGAAGGCAGTTAAAAACTTACGAGCTGCTTATGACCGTTCATCCGCTTGGTACTATATTACTTTCGAACAACTTGTCTTATTTGAGGTAGCTGCAGTAAACTGCAAGATTGTTATGAGGAAAGTGGCTCATGATCATGAAAAGGCCTCACGATCCAGGGCCGATAATTCAGTTCCTCTGTAAAAAAACTTCAATGGAATAGAGTATTCATCGCAACCTCTGCGAAAATCTCCACTCCAGATTTTCCACTTTACAGGTCAGGGTGCCAACGCACAGCTGTAAAATTTTTCACTGAGACCCTTTATGTGTCCGCCCCCCCCCCCCCCTTCCGGCGGATTGCAGTCCCGGTATCTCAATTTTTCAGCGGAAGTGAAGACCCCCCAAAAAATATTGTTTTCAAAGTAAAATGCATGTAAAGCTGCAAGGTCTTCCAAGATGCACTCTCTGAAGTTTGAGGCTATGAACAAGGCTCTAAAGAGACTCGGCTCTAAAGCAGTCTTCGGTTTTCGGGCTCTATTGTTCAGCAGACCAGAGTCCTTACATCCTCAGGAGACAGAGAACCATAACCAAAAATTCCCTAAGTTCAGGTAGTGCCTGTGTTTACTGAGTCTTATTGTTGACATTTACACGTAGGTCACAAGGGTAAGAGGGAGTTTGAGAGCACCATCTGGTAGCGTAGAAACGCTCACCAGACTCCACAAGGATAACTGCCCGGTCTATAAGCTGTACGCTGTAAAAGCATGCCTCAGATGAAGGTTGGTTGCTGAGCCCAAAAGTCACAGCCGAAGTCCGCATATGTCGAATGAAAAAAAAAGGATTATTCATTTTTGGCTCGCTTTCTCTCTATGTCGCTCAATAAAAAGTATGACGGAAGGTTCCGAGCCTGAAGGTTCTGCTCAATCTCACTCGCAGCGAGTAGTCGTTAAAGCTCAACTTCGAGCGGCCTTGACCACCGTAAACCCGGCGAACAAAGCGGCACCCTGAATGCCAAAACTCATCTTTGCAGTTTTACTGCACAGGACAAATACATCCCCCCTTACATAGAATCAATAGTGTCCTGCGCCATCTATAGCCAACCAATCCCCGCCAACTTTCTATTGTCACCCACCCACCTCGTCCTGTGGCGACCCTTGATAGTTTACCTTCTTTTGGGGTGCAATCCGTTACCCTAACAGACCATTATCCATCTATTGGGTGTAAGAGCTATGATTCTTTGAAAGGCAACCGCGGAGTTTTTCCGACAATTTTAGCTAATAATAATCATAATTGGTTTTTTTGGGAAAGGAAATGGCGCAATATCTGTCTCATATATCGTTGGACACCTGAACCGCGCCCTAAGGGAAGGAATAAAAGAGGGAGTGAAAGAGGAAAGGAAGAAAGAGGTGCAGCAGTGGAGGGCTCCGGAATAATTTCGACCACCTGGGGATCTTTAACGTGCACTGATATCGCACAGCACACGGGCGCCTTAGCGTTTCGCCTCCATAAAAACGCAGCCGCCGCCGCATCATATTCTGTGAAATCTCCTGTCTCCTGCACAAAAGAGCGGTTTTCAAAATAACAAGCCGAACCATCTTAAAATGACAAAAACAGCAATCGTGGCCAGGCGCGATCCTTTACGTGACGCGGGAATGAAGTCATAGACGTTATTGGAAAAACTCTCATACGCGCGGTGACTGGCTACAATAGCGACAGCTAATGATGACCCCGTACATGAAATGTCTGAGAAGACCTAATACAGGCTTGAAAATATGTTATTTATGCGAGAAGTGGACAATAATATATGCGATTAATGTTTGTGACGTCGCAAACGCAGTGTTGCAAGCAGAAATCACCGTGACTAGGTCCCCGGAGACGGTAAAATTTAAAATCAATTTGCACAGTAATGAATTGCAGCATCCCTGCCAAGCTTGGTGGAAGTAATCAAGACGGGTAGAAAAACACCCAGTACAAGTTTCAGTAGAACGATTGAATCTCGAAAAACCCCGGAATTGCGTGTTACTTGCACACATGAAAAAAATACCTTCCTCTCTCTGCTTCTACCTCTGCTACGCCAGCACTGCCCCGAGAATTACTCTCTTCACCAAACAATGAGCGATAACAGTCAAGCAGAGTATTCGCCAGCAATAGATTCAAATTTCTGGCTAAGCTTGGTACCCTTCTCACCCAGTCCAGTTTCATGTCCCCAAGCCGTACAACAATGGCGTTGCCGCCAATAAAGACAAGGTCAAAGCGTGTCTAAAGATTGCCTGGACGGCGAAGTCCGAGTGTGCTTTTGCTATGAATCTATCGCCGGCTTCGATAAAAGTAAAAAATGTGTTATCATGCTGACGGTAATGATAATAAACATGTCAGGAGGTGCGAAGTACGCGAATAAGCTTAAGAAGCAAGGCTGACGATGTTATCTTTATAACGGCTGTGCGCTGTCCAGACAGACGACTTAGTATATCATTAAGCTCATAATAGTTTGCCTTGCTTTGAGATAATATGCTTTTTTTTCGCTTTCTTCGTTGTCATCCATCCCGTGCCCCAACATTTGCACACTCTAAACTGTGGCGCTTGCTTGACGAGCACGCTTTTTTGATAGCCTGTTAGGGTTAACCTTTATCCCAAGAAAGTGAGTGAAAGAATGCATCTTAATCTCGATAATAGTAAAATATTCTGTGTCGAGACAACGCGCGCATTCCTCTTCATATTAGCAGCTTCGAGTAAAGAAAACTATGTTGCAAAAGCTGAGTTCCTCTCAGTTCCAGTGCCTTGCTGTCAACGTCCTGCGAGACTCCTAAAACACCAAGGGCTAGTCATATTCTCTCAGCTCCGCGCTTTCATAATGAAAGTGGGCTCACTAAACATCAGCTACAGTGCGTTAAGGCTCTGGGCAACAGCTTGCCTCAGTTTTCTTCGGTTCAGCATCATCTTTCGTCATCGTTTCCCCCGTCCTCTCTGTCTCTGTTCACTGCAACTTTCCCATGCAGTCGTCCGTGCTTGTGCCTAAAGCATTGCACAGCCTGCCACGGTAGCTTCATATTTAGGTTCGCTCCTCTCTCATTTTAGCAAGTTTGCGATGCAAATTAATTCCGCCCGCAGAGTAATTTGCCCCAGCATCGCGTTTCTTTCCGCCCACCCACCTTAATGTACTCCAGGGACATCGTGAACTCTGTTCTCTCCTCGTCATTTCATCAAGGTCACTGTCTCTCACATGAAGTCGGCGACCTGTATACTTTGCGAGCAAAACAAAGAGATAACAAAACAGTCAGTGGATGGACTTATTAGGGTGTTTACTTTGTTATACGAAGAACACGTGCATAGTTTGTACTGCTTTATTTTTTTTTGTCCGAAGGCGCTATCAAATGTCAGGTACCAAGGCAGCTTATAAACTTGTTATAACTGCAAGCCCAAGATGGCTGCCACCATCCACTTACATCGTGCGCATATTCAAGAGTCTATGAGAGTACGTAATAAAGCCCTCCTTTATTATGTTTCAGAGCGGTCAGCCGCAAGGCCATGGACTTGCACCATAGGGGCCTTAGCAAAGCATACTGCGCATGTCATCGCTATCTTCCTCAAGATATTCTATGTGTTAACATTTCCTTCTTTTCGTTGTTCAGTTTGGTACTCAACATTTTTTTTCTATCGTCGCTACTTCTCTGTCGCAGTTTTATTGTTATTATTTTACTTAGTGCTTATATTATCTCCACCCTACAAACTAAAACGCAGGCGGACAGTATTTGCGTAACAAACAAAATGAAGGTTTGTCCCCAAAGCCATGTTTTTGGGGCTGACAGCGCTGTGTGCAATGTATTGCAATGTATCAATACCATGACTTACAGCAACTGACGAACTGCTGGCTCACTCTTCATAGTTTTTGGGATTTATACTCCCCAGCAAAACATCAACTACAAAGGCGATTCTCGTTCTTTTACGCGAAGTTTGGCGAACATTTTAGCAATAAACTCAGAGTTAACTACAAGAACGAGTTCATTGCGCTTAAAAGGAGCATAGGTGAGTGAATGCCGTTTCTCAAAACAGTAGACTCCCTAAGTTAGTTAAAGGCAGAGAAGGCAAGCCGAAACAATTATTGATTATGGCACGAAATTTTCAAACAGAACTATACTCCAGGTAGTAGCTAGAGTTAGCAGTCAGCACCTGTCTCATCTCGATTGTTCCTCGCCATTTGTCCTTTGATTTTCGCGCCGTTTCAGCCACCGTCATGTACCAACTGGCCGTTAGAAAAGCAAATAAGCAGTTTTTATTCACTTTTGTGGAACAAAAGCTACCCGCTAAGTGTACTTTGTTATCAGTTGTAGCTTCGCTTCTCGGTGTGGGTTGTCTGCTGTTGTGTTCCACGTGCCCTGCCCGACTATTCTCACCACTAGTTACTAGCATGTTGCTCCATAACACCGATAACTAGCACCTCACTGCACAGTTCTCACTTTTATTTCACTAAATAACTGCACTATAAACAATACATCGTCTATTTTTGTGGTATATCATTTGAACACGTAAATAAAAAGTGTTGTTCGAGTGCTGATCTGAAGGGGGCTTAGCGCGAGAGAAACAAACGCACGTCCAATGTCTCTCTGATGTGCTTGTTTCACTCTAAGCCCCCTCCAAATTATGACTTACCAGCTAGGCCAAACTCCCACTTTGTTCATGTTCGAGTGAAACCTATAAAGTGAGAACCGTTAAATATCACAAAGTGTATTCAGCCACTCCACAGGGCCAGAGCCAGAGAGGGCAGACCAGTTACTAGATTGACGTAGCCTATCACACTACGATCGATGGCTTCCATTTCTCTCAACTCATAACGACGAGAAGAAGCTTGAAAAGGTAGGAGTTATTTGCACTGAAAACAACTCAAAAACACGCAAAAAGCAAAGGAAACACATCTAGTACCCAGTACAGACCGTGTCGGTGTACATATGGTATTTTAGATTCTTTGAAGTTGTCCACTTTTGCAGTAACCAGCTGCCACTTACAAAAGAAGGAAATCTATGCAATGCAATAGCAGTTCACAGTACCCAACATTTGTGAGTGACAAAAGACATTACATACAGGGAGCACACTCATAGCAGTTGTCGGGATTTGCCTAATGCCAGCGGCAAAATCAATCCAGCTGAAAAAGAAACGCTGATAAACCTAAGTCGTGGGTATCTGCTAAAGTTGCACGATATTATGCAAACAGCTCTGTTTTCCTTAAGAATTTGTTTTGCAGCAGAGGTTCAAATATATGCTCTGAAATACAAGGTACAAATTCTGAAGAACCGGCGACTGCCTCACATATTGTTCGACTGGATGCTTTCATATTTATTAGTCACAAAGAAGTCAATATCGTTAGGAATCTACGTTCCAGGAAAAGATTATATTCTTATACTCACGTACTTTGTACTTTGTCATTGGAGCTAATTTTTTTCGCCCTCTATTTAATTAATGGAAAAGATAATATGCATTGTCGTGTGCTCAGTACAAGTGATCGGCGCTTCCCAGACTGTCGATATTCCTGATTTCATCGATTTACGAAATGAGAGCATAGAATAAAGAGAGGGCACAGAGCTGTGCAAAAGATTGTTCATCTGACGCGTATTCATAGATTAGCAGTGACTCCTGTCAGTGACCTGGCATGGCTAAGTTCCCTGTGTGGAGTTTTCATTCTACGGTCGGCGGTCCTATAGAAATACGGTCGCACTTGTCGAAAAGTTTGTCGAAAGTTTCAGTGACCCTGTTGAAAAAAAAAAAGACTCGTTCGTAAAAGCGCTTGCACCACGCTCAAGGTATGTGGCGCTGAAAGAACTCTGAAGGTAATAAAAACTAATCAAACAAAGTAAAATGACTGCTTTAAATAGTTTAAATATGGCGATTTTTAAAAAGTCAGTACAACTGCTTAGCACACGGTCTGCTTTCTCGATATCTTTCAAAAAAAAATATCATAAGACCTTTCAGTGTAATCGAGCGCAATTTGCGCATCAAAGATAATCACCCTTCCAAACCTTCCAGCATGACCTCTCTGAAGACTAACTAGACCTAGCTTAAACAGCCTTTCACCTAGTACACCTCACGAAACCCTGTAGGTAAGGCTTTACAATAAGCCATTTCCAAAATTTCTTTCTTTTTACATCACTGGGTAATACTAGCTTTTAGGTCCTCCACAACACGCTTGTTTTTTTCCTGTTTTTATAAATTTATGCTGAAAATTTTTCTCTGCACGTTGAGCTTGGCATTCTTATGGGCCATTAAACCCAACCCACACGACACAACCGTGTAAGTCTCTTCGCCAAGACACTATAACTAAGGCTCCTTCAGAGTCCACCACGGCAGAGAACGTAGCCTTCCATTGAACCTGAACTGCTGTACTTTGCAAGAGCAGAGATACCCGATATCACGGTGGTTCATGGCCGAAGGATACTCTGCCCTTATTCCGCTCCTACTCCAGGCTCGAAACGATAGCGCCGTATACCTACCACTTTTCTTTTGGCCGACCTCTGCGCTTACACGGGGTACGGCTTTGTGTGCTTCCTTGCGTAAGGAGTCTAGAAGAGCACTGGACCGTTTCGCGTAATCTATGCAAAGTCCGAGACGTCCCTCGCTCGCGAGGGTGGCGTGCGCGTATATTGGGTGCTTCGGAGGAGATGCTGTCCCGCTTATATCCGTGGAACGTTGTCCTCTCGGGGTCTTCGATCGCTTTCTCCGAAAGATACGGAGGCAGGAGGGGGCGAGGAGGGGGGGGGGGGTCGTATTTTTTTTTACGCTTTTACTGGGTGGGCTATGCATTGTGTGCTTACGCAGGGGAGCCCTGCATGAGAGAAAACGAAGCTATACTCCGGAGCATGGAGATTACGCGTGTATTTGGTTTCGGTATTGAGGACTCTGGACCTTTTTACACGATGCAACTAAGTTGAAAAAAAAAAGGAAAGAAACGTGTCAGAAATGCGACAAAATGTTTTGTCATTTTGTCTTAACGACACATTTTTCTCATGTTTTACAGTATTTTTCTGTTGCGCTGTAGATTTTCCTGTAACACCTATTTGTAATCCATTGTTCTGCAGAATTCTTTGCAGTTACACAAAGTTGTGTTGTTACTGCAAGTATATGGACAGAAACATTACAGGAAATCTGTTATGACGACAGAAAAATATCGCTTGTGTTTTTCGACTTGGTTAAAAGCGAAGTTTCGTAAGGGCATAAAACATTGACTTTTCTTGAATTTTTCACCGTGCTGGGTTGAGAACGACGGGGCATAGACGATTGAAGTGGAAAACACCGGTGATGCCAGCGTTATCTGGTGACCCCCTTCCCCCCCTCTTTTTTAGACGATAGGGGGGTGGAGGTGTATGCCTACATTGCCATGCTATTTCATGGTGATCTGTTTGGTGATCTGTGATTTGTGCAAGTTGTAAAGTCTGTTCACTGTTTATGCTAACTCGATACAATGAAGCATCGAAACTACATATATAAAACAATTCAATCACCGCGACAAACACACGGGGAAACACTCTTCAAGTCATATTTTGGGTTGATATTTCTCTCATTTCACTCTTCTGGCCTGTATGTATTTCGCCAACTCCATCTTTTATGCCGCAACCATTGGATCACGTTGCTTGCTACTCAGCAACCATGACGTCACAGGCAGCAGCTTTTGAATGTTAAAGGGGAAAATAATGAATGGCGAGAAGCGTGGCGTAGAATAGTTTGCTTGATTACATTTCAACTATCGAAGCCTAGAAAAGAAGCAAAAGTTGCTCCACGGCATTCTAAAGCTTTTGTCGAGGTCACAGGTTCAATTTCCTGTGGTGGCGGATGCCCATTGGGGTGAGAACGCGAGCGCTGGGCATTGCGATATTTCGACGCGCGTCGCAAAACCCACGGGTTGTTGACAATAAATTGGTACTCTGCAGGGTACCCGGAATTATGTGCCCTGCGCTACTTTACCCTCCGCCACAAAACTCTGCACTAATGCGGTGCCTCGCAGTAAAGCTAAAAAATAATGTGTTTCTCTACATTTTCCTAATGTAATTCCTAATAAAACTCTTGAGCGGGAGGTGTGGGTTCTATGTCTACGCAATAGTTTTTTAACTTCTGAATAACTAACCTTGCTTCATATTTGCCAAACTGAAAAGACTGGGGTATTCTCGCGTGCAAACTAACATTAGTCACGAAAACCTAACTGCCCATGCTCTGGAGAAAACGCTCCATATGAGCCGTCCATACAATGGCCAAAAGGTACTCATCATCACCATCATCAGCCTGACTACGCCCACTGCAGGGAAAAGCCTATCCCATGCCTCTACAATTAACCCTGTCCTTTGCCAGCTGCGCCCACCGTATTCCCGCAAACTTCTTAATCTCATCCGCCCACCTAACTTTCTGTCGCACCCTGCTACACTTGCCTTGTCTTGGAATCCACTTCGTTACCCTTAAGGACCAGCGGTTATCGTGCCTTCGCAGTACATGCCAGCCCAAGCCCATTTCTCCCTCTTGATTTCGACTGGGCTGTCATTGACTCGCGTTTGTTCCATCACCCACTCTGCCCGCTTCCGGTCTCTTGGTCTTGAATACGACTAGTACCTTACAAGGTACTAGACCTAATTTGAAAGAGGAGTAAAGTGAGAGGACATGCACAGCTTCTTTAATTCACGCTCTGAGTTCTAATTTGTACGTAGCGTCATTTAAGAATGAAAATAAAATTTCTTTTCATCAGTTATCAATTAATGTGGGGGACAAAAGCCTCCGGAACGCGTACTACAAAAAACGAAGCCGATAGCTCTATTATTAGCCTCCAGCTGGAGGCCACACTTGTGGAGATGAGAAACAAAATTTAGCTTTCACCTTCAAAGTGTGGTCTCCAGCTGGCGGCTAATAATAGGGCTATCGGCTTCGCCTAGGGAGCGCGCGGTTCAGAGACTTTTGTCCCCAACTGTACATGACACCAAAAGTGTGGAAAATTGGTGTGTCAAAGACTGTTTCACGCAACCACAGGCTCCCGTCTTGGCATTTTTACAGGACTTAAAACACAGGCATTGAAAATAAAAAGACGGCCAATTTCGAAAACAAAAGTTTTGCGCAGTAACAGCAGCTAAGTGAAAAATAACAGGCGAATAGTTGTTATCATAAGGCTTAGAGTCAAAGGGTGAAGAATACATGCCTTATACAAGAAAAATGCACCAACATTTTGCGTAATGCATGCACACTTCAGAACCAAACAAAACAAAAATAAAGAAAACAAGCTGTAATCGCCGTATTAAATTTCATCAGAATTACTGAAAATAAATCTTATGCTGTTGATTGCGTTTTAATGATAATGCTGTCCAGAGGAATGTTTTCACTATCTATCCAGCTAAGCAGCTGCGGTCTCCTCTAATTTGTTTCCCATATGCACTTTCGTATATTTTCACTTTGTATGATTCTTTTGTTTTTTTTTTGTTTAATATTAATAATTAAATCATAAAGCAGAGAAACATGAGTGCCTAAAGGATCAGAGGAGCTAACTCTAAATCACGTTGCCCAACCAACCAAGGTGAACGGAACGACACAAACAACTTCGGTGGGGCACGTGTACATGGTGCATCGGGTCCGCACGTCCAGCCGCTATATCTTTACCCAAGCTTGGTCTCAACACGGAGCCTTACATTTCCCAATAGCGATGACTTGTTAACCCATGGGGCAGGGAGGTTAGACGCGGGCTGCACGTAGGGGCTAGCCAGAGAACTCTTCGCGGTCAAGACATGAGGAAAGAAAGTGAGTCGGGGCAAACATTTCCCAAATGCGTTCGACGGTGGCGCGGGCAATATTGCCTGGTTCTTTTTTTCTTTGTTCTTTTCCAAGTTGTCCATCAGCCACTTTGAGCAACCTGGTTTTGCCCGTTAGGAGCACCTCGGTAATGGGCAATTTGGGCCTGAGAGGCTGGCGGCGAACTTTTGATAGCCCTTCGGATATTCCGGTGCATCACGTCCTGGATCAACGTGAGAGCTATAAGAACAGCTATAGCACAAGGTTATCGACTGAAGAAGTACTTTTGTTTGGGCTAGTTGGTGCATAGATTTTTGATGATGTCAGGACGGCGCGAAAACAACAAGGACCAAAGAGGCACACGAACACGACAGGACAGGCGCCTGTCCTGTTGTGTTCGTGTGCCTCTTTGGTCCTTGTTGTTTTCGCGCCGTCCTGACATCATCAAAAAGTTATCGACTTATTTGAATCATCCGTGCAATGTGTATACTTTGACTGGCTCAGCTGTCGTGATGACCCGTTCCAGAGATGTACAGACGAAGGTGAGCATGAAGATCCAGTAGCATGGGGTTCACTCTCTGAGCTCTCTACACTTTTATATCTTTATAGTTACTGTAGATTAATAGCCTAACGCTTCCACCTGCACGTTAAGCGGATAAACTTATACGCGTGCCTAAATATAAAATTGCAGGGTAAATAACGGCACCGTCTACTTCATAATCCCACCCACATGATAGAAAAGTTGGCGCGTTTTGGTTAGCAGAGTAGTTTCTTCAAAAAGCTTCACATAACCACTTGTTGCTTCTGAGCTGTCTTGTAGCCACGTGCGTTATTGTCTCTACGAGAACGACCTCGCCTAAATACTTTCTTAATACAGGCTTTACAGCACACTGACCTGTTTCGTTAGATTTCATTCTTACCTGCATTCTTCGCGAGGCGATTCGACGAGATAGAAAAAGACAAGTGGCATTTTCTATGGCAAGCTCGGTTGAAATGTCTCTCAGTAAGCCAACTCTTCCCAACAAAGTTACAAAGTGAGGTTCTGCGGCGAAGACGATTCTTGACTGTTGGCCCTAGCGGACTAAAGCTGGTGGCGGAGAGCTCGGGCCGAGACGGGGTCACAAGAATGCATTAAAGATGATTCCGTGATGTCTGAAGTGAAGCACGGGTCAAGAAGTGCCCGTGGCCGGCTTGAAGTGCCGGCACGGTTGTTGTTTGCGTAAGATGCTACAAGTCTACGGGGTCTTCTCAAGGCGAGAGCTTTCAATGGGAGGTCAACGATTTCACCGCCACTCGTCCACTTGTGACGCAACACGAAAATGAGTTTCGGGTGTGCCTCAAGTGAAAGTGTTCGCGCAGACGCCGTTTTTGTATCTTGGGTACTCTGTCCTTCACTGCCCGCTCAGTGCTTCCACTCGCCTGTCTCCTACTCCTGTTGCTTGTTTTTTTTTTTTCGTCAAAAAGAAGGCCGGCGTTAGACTCCTTTAAGAAGGCGATTGGAAGAACGCTAATATAATCCTAATCCATAAGTGAGGAGACTTAAAGGTTTTCAAAATTGCAAACCGGTCAGCTTATTGTCCCTTGTCTGCAAGGTTTGGTTTCGTTTGGTTTCGTTTATAATGGTGTAACGTCTCAAAACGACTCAGGCGATGAGAGACGCCGTAATTTACGCATAAAAGAGCACACAGCAATTGTCTTCAGTTTCTTGATCTGCAACTTTCCTTCGCCTACAAGCACGTATGTTGGATGTATCAACCACGATCAAAAAGTCACTTTTGGCTTATGATAGTTCCCATTCCAAGCTAGTTAAGCATGGCATATTGTCCCTCTGCTTAAAATCAGCCCTAGACAAATCTTGCCCGCATAAGATAGGTGAAGGTTTCCAGTGCCATATTGGAAGAATTCTGTCAGCAGGCTATCCAGCGCACTTAATTACCAGCGTGTCTGAAGGCCTTCAAAAACTGAAGAATCCAGGTGACAAACGAGAGTTTCAAAAGAAAACTTTGCAGGTCATACCCTACCTACATGGTTTTTCGCACAATTTGAAAAAAGTTGCTTCCAGACACGGGGTGCCGCTGGTTTTCTCAGCTCCCTGCAAGCTGGCAAAACTTTGCCCTATGGTTTCTAGTAAGCGAGTTAAGAAGTCCTGTCTCATCAAACATCAAAAAAAGTTCACAGAGTGTACTGCCAATGTGGTGTACGAGATTCCTTTGACGTGCGGCAGAGTTTACGTGGGACAAACAGGAAAATGTTTTAATGAGCGCGCCCGAAAGCACAATGTGACCTTGAATAGCAAGACGGGAGGTAACCTTCCTATACACTGCAGCTAATGTAAAGATTGCCGCCCCAAGTTCCACGAAACAAGGTTCCTAGCCAAGGCACCGGACGAGACTGAAAGAGAAGTCATTGAGGCCTTTTACATTGACCAAAGAAAAGACAAGTGCGTTAGCACGCCTTCTATTCTTCTTTCTAGAAATGAACTATCCTTTTTAGATGGTTTCGTCTAGGTTCTTTTATGTTTTTTTAGCAGTATTCTCTTACTCTGCATTCCCCTATGTTGTTCCGTTTTTACTGTTTTTTATGCGCCTTTTACACGCCGCTTTATGTGCCTTTTTAAGTTTCTTCTTCTACATATGCCTCGTGTTGTTCCTTACGTTTTTCTCTGCTCATGTTTTTGCACTTCATATCAACCGTTATCTGCTCATGTTTTTGCACTTCATATCAACCATTATCACTCTTTGGTCACCTGTTGTTATTACATTCAGCTTTTCGGTCTGCATGGTGAGCTTTGTTACGCCACGTGTTTTTTTTTTTTTGTTTGCCGCTGTTTGAAGTTGTTTGCTTCTGTCATTCATTTCGCACACCCTCACCCCAGCAGATATAAAAGAGCGTCTGGCATCCTTTCCTGTCATTAAAGTTGGAAGTTGCGCTTCTTTCCTCTGTCTCCTAGTTTCCTGTGTACGTCCTGTTAGCGCACGCTGTTTAAAAGAGATGTACCAACTAGCCCATCAGAAAGTTCTACCGTAGTGAAGGGTTCCGGAAATTTCGACCACCTGGGGTTCTTTAGCGTGCACTGACATCGCACAGTACACGGGCTTCTAGAATTTCACCTCCATCGAGATTCGACCGCTACAGCCGGGATCAAGCCCGCGTCTTTCGGGTCAGCAGCCGAACGCCTTAACCACTGAGCCACCGCGGCGGCCCTTTGCCTCTAATGTATTTGCTGACGTAATTGCTAATAGACTCAGAAAAACCTTATGCTTCAATCAACCAAATGATCAGGCTAGCTTTTGTAAAGGATACTCGACAAGAGACCATTTTCTCACTATTAATTATGTGATGGAGAAATCTGCTGAACATAACCAACTCCTATATATAGCCTTGATTGATAACGAGAAAGCATTTCACTAACTCGAAACTTCAGCAGTCATGAAGGCGTTGCGGAATCCGGTTATAGAAGAGCCTTATGTAAAAATACTTGAAGATACGTATCTAAAATGGCTGCACAGCTGCAATAGTCCTCCAATGAACTGAGCAATAAAATCTCCAATAATGAAGGGTGTCAGGCAGGGATATACGATCTCGCCAGTATTCACCGCCTGTTTCTCTCCTCGGCACATTAACAATGTGCGTGCTTGCCTTACTTTCTTTGAGAGCGTTAGCTCTTGTCTCATTCATCAATATGCGTCGCCATTGTTGGCGTCCGCAGCGCCACCTGGCTCGCTTGGCAGGTGGCAAAGTGGAGAGATGAAAATCCCCTCTTCACTCATGGGAGAAGAGTAAGTGGGAGATTGGAAAAACAACATGGAGATGGGGTAGGGGGTTACGGGTGGCATAGTGGCTTGGGCGTCCGCCTCGTCTGCGGGATGTGATTGGTTCGAATACCACTGAAACCCACTGCATAGTATCACTGCAGTCCCGAACAAGTCCGGGTTTACCTTCGGCTGTTAAACTTTGCGAGAAAAAAACAAAATGTTTGGGAAAAATTCGTTATTTCACATCACAGCCAGCGCTCAAACATTCCCGTTTCAAGCTTGTAACCGTCCTGTGATTTTTTGCTAGTTTATTAACATCACTCGAATCTACGGCAGAAGGAGGCCGGCTGGATGGTTCGTTACAAGGTTGTATAACACAGTAAATACCTGTACATAATAATAATATTAATTGGTTTTGAAGGAAATGAAATGTCGTAGTATCTGTCTCATATATCGTTGGACACCTGAACCGTGCCGTAAGGGAAGAGATAAAGGAGGAAGTGAAAGAAGAAAGGAAGAAAGCGGACTGTAGTGAAGAGCTCCGGAATAATTTCGACCACGTGGGGATCTTTAACGTGCACTGACATCGCTCAGCACACGGGCGCCTTAGCGTTTTCCCTCCATAAAAACGCAGCCGCCGCGGTCGGGTTCGAACCCGGGAACTAAATAACTGTACAAAGTCATGTTTTGGGCATAATCTCGGCTTTCAGTCCAGCAACAAGCACTCCCTCACGCTCCTCCCACCCATACCATCTCCTGCAGCATATTTTGTTATGGAGTGCGGCTTGACGCAGCGCATATGCGGGGTGCCGTCTAAGAGAGTCACAGCAAACACTTACAAGGACGGCAGACTCTCGCAAAGCCAGTAGAAGAGACGCTTCAGAATCCGGTCCCTTACGAGCTGGAAGCAGTACGTTTGGATGCAGAAATGTGGAGTGCTTCGGACATCCCCGCCATGAGAACACGCCTCCAAAACGCGTAGATGACTACTTGACATTGTGTTAATGCTGCCTTTTGATAAAATATAGTTCCCAACTTGGCGTGCACGCGAGCCGATTCGTCGGCTTGAATCAGCCGTGACATGTGAAATCAGTGAACGCCCTATAATTTGCACTCGTGATGCTGAGACACCCTGAAATTACCCTTGCGGAATTTAGTTCCTGAGAGAAAAGAACTCTGTTTGAGGTCATAATTACGCGGCTTCAAAATAGACAGCGCTCATTTTCAAAGATTTTTCTCATTGATTTTATATTGTTTCAGGTAATGTGTTCTTTAATAATAGAGACTGGTGTTCTTCACCGTTCTCTCTTGAGACGTTGTAATTAAGTCGCGGTAAAGCCCGTGCGTTAAAGTTCGATCGGTGGCTTTAAATGCTTGCAAAAGTGAAAAACGTCCAGTATCATCATATCAAGACGACATAGCAAGTCTTGACGTATCGATGCTCACGCAGACATGGACAGCTCGTTGGTAATTTTCTAGAAATGAGCTCACCCGAAAATAATTTTAGCAGTTCAAATCAATGAAAAATTCACAGGAAAATCTTCATGCAGTTATAATGAGGTCAGAGTGCCCAAAGCTCCTTCCGTAGATGGATAGTAACGTCACATCACAGCGTAGGTGAAGTTTCACCACTTGTATGACCAAGACGCTAACGGATATCCAGACTGAGTGTTTATTTTTTTTTTCAGGTCAGTTGGGAGAATTGGCATGAAAACAAGGACGTGGTGACCTGTGCTGAATTTTTAGGCGTTAGGAGTCTGATTTACTGCTGGTGCCGGTGTCCTCTCATGCCCAGCATTCTTGGGCAAAAGTTGTTAATATTGAAATGTTTTAAGCAACTCTTTTGGTTATAATGAAGACAATGGTGCATTCTTCCGATGACTACTAAAATATTTCTTTTAAAGTTTTTTCATCGCTGACATCAAGCTGTCAAGACCGCGATAGAAAACCAAAAGGGAAACGTTTTTGAAGATAGCCAAAACATTATTAGCAACAAAAAAAAATAGAGCCTGCCGACTGTAGATCTGTGGATATATTGATTTTTATAGTGAAACCTTATACAATATATGAAAAAGAGTTGCGTTCATAAACTCATTCTTGTTGAAAAATTCTTTTGTCCAGAATTCCTGGTTATTTTTTCTACACTATGTTTTCAACAGTGCTACGCACTTGGCCTAATGTTCAGAAGTGGCGTGAGTATCAGTCAACATCCACTACGCCTGAATTTTAACTCGATAGTTATTTCCGGTCGACCTATGCTTGATCCCCGAGGAAACGATGGCACATATCCTTTCTAGTGTGAGGCTATCTAACTACCAGAACACGAGATACTCAGGGTGCTTTCGGGTGGTTTAAAAATAGCAAACATGTAGGCAATTTTATAAAAACAGAAAAAAGTTAAACAAGGCAATGAAGGACTGCTGGCGGAGAGAGCGAAAGAACACCTCGGCCGGACAGGGAAGAAAACCGGCGCAAGTTGATCGAAGAAGACAAGAAAGAAGTTATACTTATAGGCACCAACGTTACTCGAGTAAAATTTTTGATGGGCTAATTGATTATCCATTCCTTTTGGCAACAACCAACGCACTATGTTGTAGATAGAGTACTAACGCTCACCACCCCAGAACTGTGGTGCAGCTGCTAGTCTGCCCGTCAGTCCGTCTGTCAGTCCGTCCGTCTGTCTGTCTCTCCGTCTGTCCGTCCGTCCGTCCGTCCGCCTCTCCATCCGTCCTTCCGTCCGTTCGTCTGTCTGTCTGTCTGTCTGTCTGTCTGTCTGTCCGTCCGTCCGTCCGTCCGTCCGTCCGTCCGTCCGTCCGTCCATCCGCCCGCCCGCCCGCCCGTCCGTCCGTCCGTCCGTCCGTCCGTCCGTCTGTCCGTCTGTCTGTTTGTCTGTCTGTCTATCCGTCCGTCCGTCCGTCCGTCTGTCCGTCTGTCTGTCTGTCTGTCTGTCCGTCTGTCCGTCCGTCCGTCCGTCCGTCTGTCCGTCTTTCTGTCTGGCTGTCTGTCCCCTGAGCATGGCTTGTTAGAATATAGATAAGAAACAAGTCATACGTACAGTCGCGGACAGAAGTAAATGGACCACGCTGCGGCGGTCAAAGTCTCCTGAGGCGTTACCTATCGAAAACTATCATATCGTTAATACATATGCAAGTAGTAATGTTCATTTTTGTCCTTGCACATAAAGACAGCAAGCGTTTCTATTTCCGCTACACAGCGCGACAAAAGAGTTTGAACGGGGAAGCATGGTCTATATTACTCTGCCCACGACTATACACTTATGTTTGTCCATTCCATCTATTTATCCTCCGCCACGTCTTCAGCAGCGCTGAGCAGTGCATCTGAACGCCTCAAGTGACGTGTCAGTCAGCTGACCTCCGGGCTGTGAGCTGATCAAAGGGCCTGGATCGATAAATGTACTCAAAGCATAGCACTTCTCAAAACTGAAAAAAAATAACAATGAACTCTAATTATTACTGACCGGCGTTTACGGATGCCGCGACCAATCACAAAAACTAGAGCAAGAAATCTACTCTCGGTTGGTCGATTCTAAGTCCGACTTTCTCACACTGCACCGTTTTAGTAACTTGAGCGGCAGGTTGGCCCAGTTTGCCTGTGACCGAGGTGCCCCGAACGCGGGGAGTCCATTAGGCGGCTCTGTTGTTGGGGGGCGTGTAAGTGCGTCCGTTGGGGGCGCACCAACAAGCTGCCTCGCTCGTCGCCGTATGAAATATTACCGAGGAAACGGTCACGCGTGGTCACAAAGGGAGCTGCGTCGGAGAAAACACTTTGGCCGTGAAAGATTTATTAAGGTGCGTCGTGCTTAAGCGTGAATTTGGGAAACGGTGCTCAAGGGCCGTGTTTGCGCCACCGACGCAATTAAGCTGTTACTTTGTACAAGAACTAACTAGCAGTGTGTCCCGCGTCGATCACGCAATGTGCGAACTATAATAAATACGCACTTTTAAGGGGAATAGCCGCTTTTCTCTAGAATTGTATTCGATTGTACATGTATTTCAGAATGAACTCAAATTAAATACATCTAGCCGAAATCAGTGAAATAAAATTAATTTAGGTGTGGCATGCAATGCAGAAAACAGGCCAGATAAGGTAAAGCAGTTGATCCAGAGAGAACATAAGCCTAACAGGAGGCAGCAGAGCGACAGATGAGGAGAGAAGGTTGGAAAACTGGCTGGGATGGATAGGATAGGAGGATAGGTGCTCGTACGTAACACCGGTACGTGTCATCCGTACGTTCATTTACAAAAGTCGGGGGCGGGAGGGGGGGTGCCAAGACGTCTGTAAAATATCCATATGGCAACACTAAACGGTTTGGATCAAATCACTGTTAATCTGATTTTCGTGCTAATGCATTGGGCCGATGCCGTAGTACATCACTGAACATTTTATTACTTAACTGCCGTAGCATTAAAAGGAAAGCGGAATCTCTTGTTAGTGTAATCTACACTACAAAGGCTCATATTATCGGACCCGCCGCGGTGACTCAGTGGTTAGGGCGCTCGGCTACTGATCCGGAGTTCCCGGGTTCGAACCCGAACGCGGCGGCAGCGTTTTTTATGGAGGCAAAACGCTAAGGCGCCCGTGTGCTGTGCGATGTCAGTGAACGTTAAAGATCGCCAAGTGGTCGAAATTATTCCAGAGCCCTCCACTACGGCACCTCTTTCTTCCTTCTTTCATTCCCTCCTTTATCCCTTCCCTTACGGCGCAGTTCAGGTGTCCAACGATATATGAGACTGATACTGCGCCATTTCCTTTCCCCAAAAACCAATTATTATTATTAATCTCTTGCTAGTGTAATCTACACTACAAAGGCTCATATTATTGTAGGAGCACAATCATGGCTGGACGACACATGTCACTAATGTTGAAATTTTCCCCTTTTTCTTTGAAGTGTACGGAAAGAGCCGCAATAAATATGGTTGGGGTGTCTTTATAATGGTCGACAAAGTACTTTCGAATGCTCCGATAGAACCCAGTCATAATGCATGCGAAAATGTGTGGAGTAAGGCCCTGCTTTGTAGTGGCAAACACTTTGTGTTCGGCGCTCTTTACCGCATCCCTATTAATTCTAGCCTTGCGCCACTAGCAATGCTTTCTAACATAATACAAAATCATAATGCTGACTTTGTACGTGGTGGCGATTTCAACATGCCACATGTCCGATGGATTGACGATGCACCTGTGATGTCATGCGACTCTGCCCTCTTCCTTGAATTCACCAACTTCACAAACAGGAAATACATTTATCAAAATCTAGATTTCCAAAACATGACATTATGCTGACAGTGCTTCCACACCTGACTTGTTTTTTTCTAACCAACCCAACTTGGTCCGTTTTATCTCTGTTATTCCTGGTATCAGCGATCATAACGGCGTCTTTGCAACTAATTGCCTGCTTTTAGCCGATATCACCGGCCCCTGTTCCGAGGAAAATCTAACTGTTTGAGAAGGAAAACTATTCCCGCATATCGCAGAAACTGGATTCTTACTTTCCTAAAGAACTTGCTGCTGAGCTAGTTCGTTCATCATAAAGTTGAATGGCGCAAGGGAACGAACACAGGAAGACACAGCTTTCTGTCTCTGTGTCTTCCTGTGTTCGTTCCCTTGCGCCATACAACTTTGTTACTTTCCTAACTTCATTGATCAAATTCCTTCGCATTGTGCTGAAGATCTTTGCAACTTCTTCGAATACACACTTCTGCCAATTATAGATTGCCACACACCTCTTCTAAAATTATCTCGCGTAGTAGGAGCCGATCGAAGTCGTGGTTAAGCAAAAAAATGAAACAGTTAATTAGTAGAAGATGTAGTTTTCATAGTACATACTTAAGAATGAAAACCGACGAAATATTGAGGATTTTTCGAGCACTTAGGAAGGAAATTAAGGTAAAAATACAACACGCTGAGCATAAGTTTTAAGCCTAGCTGGGATAAGTCAAAATCCAAAAGAGCTGGAGATACTGTGCTAACTATTGCCTGGTGCCGAAGGCCTATTTTCTCAGTAATTTTCCCAGCGACCCTAAGTGGGCAAGCTCATTTTGTCAGCCCACTTGTATGGCGCAAACCTATATTGAGAATCTGTGAATACGTGCGCGTGCGAACGTACGTACGTGGTGTTTCAGAGAAAGTGAATAGAGGCAAAAAAGGAATCAGATGCTTAAGAGCTCCCCTTTGTTTTTAAACCTGGGAACATATCGGTATCAATTTTGCCAGAAAAGCACGCGATCAGCTCCTGCTCTCAGCAAGATAAGGGCGCCGAGTTCGACGCCTGCATAAGCGGAAACAACGAGGTGTCTGGCGCTGCCTTATCAAAGTCATCTATCAGCAGCTGAGCTAAGTGTGTGGATAACCTTTCACTGATAAGGCGCCGCTTCCATCACGCCAGAAAAAAACCGGAGAAAGGCTCCCACAATTGTATCGGGGAGTCGGGAGGTGTGCATCACCGCTGGAGAGCTGAAACCGGTTTGTTCCAGAATTTATCGCTCAATTTGAAAAACTTGCGACTCGGACTGAGTAGCAGCTTGAGGGCGGAAGCAATGGTTCAACCGACTGGAAGCAAAGCTTCGAAGGCGTCCGGGAAGCCGTCAGCCGTGAGTTGGTGTTTGTGTATCAGTGGCAGTTCATGTTGCAGTTCACGTGATATCGCGTTCTTATTTTTTTTCTTTTGACAACAAGAGTTCCTGAACAGCGACATTGTCCATATTTTTTGTCGAGGATGACCACTTCGTCTATCCCTCTCCTTTGGCGTGAAATACGAAAGCGGCAGTGATTCGAAAGTGGTAATGATTGAACTGTTTTGTATTTCGCTTAACGACACTTCTCAATCCTCTGTTCTTGTCTGGGTTGCGTTCTAGCAGGGACAAAAGAGTTCAGGGCGCGTGGTTGGTGATACAGGCGCCTAGGGGCGATGTGCGCCGACGAACTCGTCATACAACTTGCACTTGTTCAAGACATGCTCGGACTTTTATATGCCACTTCCCACAAATGAAAAACTCACAAGCACCCGTTGTTGCTGACATATCATGGTGGTTTTTGTCTCCTGTAAATATAAGCAGTGATCTTGAAGCCAGGCATGTATCCAAGGG
Organism: Amblyomma americanum; assembly: GCF_052857255.1. Taxonomy (NCBI): domain Eukaryota; kingdom Metazoa; phylum Arthropoda; class Arachnida; order Ixodida; family Ixodidae; genus Amblyomma; species Amblyomma americanum. The sequence continues at coordinate 122,821,102 of NC_135505.1, forward strand.
GTGCCCGACAACAAGCCCCCCTCCCCCCCCCCCCCCCCCCCCCCCCCCCGGTGTAAAACATGAAGTCGACTCTATACGCCTCAAGACGGTCCCGTAAGCCCACGAAACATTCTGCCTTTTCATTGCATTTCCGCTGCGGACAGACGCTACTCTGGTCTTTTGATCGTTTCGGACACAGGTATTTGAGTTCATGTCGTACCCTTGTCGCTGTTGAAGCAGTTTGGTTGAAGCCGCAACTAGATTTTTTTTTTCGCGGTAATCGCTTGGCAGGCTGACGCCGGAGTAGGCGCAAATTCGGTTTGCGAGTCCTTAAATCTTTGTAATAAAATGCGTTTGGAAAAATACTGCTAACGACACTTCAATAAAACATGGTGTTGGAATAGTTAGTGACTCATTCCTTTAAAGTTATGGTAGCGCTAAAAGAAAGACCATTGGGTGAAAGAACGTCACGACAAACAACACCGTTACTATAATAACTGCTCTAAGCCGCCGCAATGGCTGAGTGGTTATTGGACTCGGCTGATGGCCCGAAAAAGACAGGGGTTCGATCCCGGTCGCGGCGGTCGAATTTCGATGGAGGCGAAATTCTAGAGTCCCATGTACTCTGCAATGCCAGTGCACGTTAATGAATCCCACTTGGTCGAAATTTCCGGAGCCCTTCACTACGGCGTCCCTCATAGCCTGAGTTGCTTTGGGACGTTAAACCCCCATAAAAAAACATAATAACCGCTCCAGGGTTCATTATTATAGGTTTTATCACATCACATGCGCACAATGGGGCGGTGCCACTCAGGAACATGCTATTGTCATGGCTCACCCTCTCTTATCTACCTTCACTGTATGGCAAAGCAAGAAACAAGGAATGATTCTGATATGAACAAGTGATCAGTAAGGCATGTTGCTGGGCTAGTTGGTTTAGCATTTTTTGAAACTTGGAAAAAATCCACCTTGGCGCTAATAGATTCACACAGACAAAAAAAGATCAAGATACAAGGAGTCTGTGTGTTGTTTTGTCTGTGTGACTTTATTTTCGGCAAAGTGGATATTTTCCAAGCTTCAAAAAATGAACAATTGAGACGGGGATGAACGAGAAGCCTTTCAGCTCTTTTTTTTATACACTTCTCCAGGACATCACACTCGGCAGAGAGCAGCATTATCGAAGCTTCTCTGATGCACTGTACCGCCTTCTTGCGCATGTGGAAGGCCGCACGCAATGATGGATTTAATGCTGCCTTGAAATCTTTTTAGCTCAACGTTCACTTTCAAAAAATACCAATGCTTAGTTTCCCGTATCACTTGTTTCTACTGTACAGGCTCGTTCAGAGGGCAAAACACTTGTCACCGTAAAGATCGAACTGTATGTTCCTCAGCTCCCAAAGCCGATGAGACCAGGAAGGAAATAAATTACGATGAAATCCTATTCGTATAGCTGCACATGCTCACATCCAGACCATTTTTAACCAAAAGTTACCGCTAGATAGCGCGTGTTCAGCCCGAAACACGCCCAGAACGTGTTCTGTACGAGCTCTTTGCCCTCTGTACACGTAAGTCCTAAGATTTGCAAAAAAAAAAAATTCTCGAACCGTGCTTGCAACCTGACCTCTATCGTCAGACGCGGGTCTAAACGTATGGTGCTTACATCATATTACGTATCCGTATGCGAAGATGTTAACATTGTCGCTACGTGTTGCGAGACGCCGGCTATAGGTAATTGTCCCAAATAGCTATAAACCTTTCCTGTGGCCGTCTGTATATCTGTCGTTTCAGGCGGATATTCTTTTCTATGGACAGCTAAAGACATCTGCACGATTCCGAAACTATAGCTCTAGTGGCACAGATATTTCAATAGTTGGCAATTGGCACCGCTTTAGCCGGGTACAGACGATGATAAAAGGCCATAGACGGACATAGTTTTTTTCCATAGTCGCCCATAGGCAATTTTTTGTATTTCCAGAAAAGGGTTGTAGCGCCGAAAAAGACAACACATAGCAAGCGAGACGGGACAGGCGCATACTTTCAACTGTATATTCACCGCGAATGCGAATGAATATAAGGACAACAATCAAAATGGGTAGCAAGAACCACACTGTCGGATTCCTCTCATAAAGGTCTATCAAATTCCTCTCATGCGCCTGTCCCGTCTCGCTAGCTATGTGTTGTCTTTTTCGGCGCTACAACCCTTTTCTGGAAACATGCACCAACTAGCCCCCAAACAAGTACTACTCAGTTACATTTTTTTGTATGGTAATGCACAATTCCCAGCGTCTTTCTAATGCACAAATAAGCAGCTCGGCCCCAATGACTTGGTTTATGGCGGTTTAACGTCTTAAAGCAACTCAGGCTACGAGGGACGCCGTAGTTATGGGCTCCGGAAATTTCGATCACCTGGGGTTCTTTAACGTACACTGACATCGCAACCGTACACAAGTCTCTAGAATTTCGCCTCTATCGAAATTCAACCCCCGCGGCCGGGATCGAACCCGCGTCTTTTGGGTCAGCAGCCGAGTACCATAACCAATGAGCCACCGCGGCGGCTTCTATAGGAACGAATGCACCCTCTTGCTATTGACGAACGCTGTCTGTCGTCATTGTGAAAGGCTATATGCGTTGGTGCCACTTACGGCCGGAATCGAAACCAGACGATGCGTCTGCCGTTGCTTCGAGTCGGAAAAGAAAAAATAAAAAGAAGCAGACGTCAACAACGCAAAATCACGAAAACAACGAGACGTAGTTGAGAAAAAGACGGCAGCAACGAAAGAGCGTCTGTCAGTGTCCTCATTTTCGGTGACGGAAACACGGGTATGTTTGACGTGTGCCGAGAGCTTCGTGGGAACGAGGCTATACTAGGGAACTCGTTTCGAGGCTTGCGCATGCGCAAAGCGTACCAGGCCAGAAGACGAATACGAAAACCAGAAACACTAATACACCGACCTACTTTTTCTTCTTCCTCTGGCAGAATGTGGGACACGGTCGGTCTGAACGGTGCTCGATTTCTCAGTTATCGGAGCGGAAACCGCTGGTTGCGTCAATACGGGTCTCGCGTGATGATGGACAAGAAAACGAAGATGGCGCCATCTCTCGGAGTATCCGTCGTGAACATGCGTTGGTGTGCCTGGCGCTTTTAATTCTGCTAAAGCACTGTGTTGACGGTGTGCTGGATCTCTCTGAGAGCGGTGCGGAAATTGGCGGTTGCTTCAGTGCGTCTCTCGCTTGGTAGTGGACGCGGAACCTAAGGAGGCGCCACAGTTCGGAGTATCGAGCGTAAGTGCTAGAGTGCATGGACCACTAGGTTATCACTCAGCCACAGTACCGCGTTACGGGACTGCCCTTTGCGTGTTCTTTTTTGGTGCTGTTATTTGAGCGTTTTCGTAGTAAGGGACGATATTCCATTAGTGCAAGTTCCCGTCTGCTAGAAACACAATGCTCAAGCTCATTTTCAGTCCGTAAACGCAAGTGATTTTGAGATAAAATGAGTCAGTGTGTAAGTTAGACTATGAAAGATAGCTGAGTGTAGAACTCTCAGTGTTTCGTGGTCTGACATCTATCCGACACATTCTCCGTGAAGCTAAAGCGAATATCTTGGGGACTAACATAATTATGAGAAAGGGCATCGATAAAGAAAAAAATCTTATCGCTAAGCATATATATTGTGACGAGCTGGAGAAAACTATCGGGCGAAAATTTCAATGCACTGTTTATGGACTCTATATGGAAGGTTCATAGACGGCCTAAAAAAAATGTATGAGGGGTGTGAGCATCGTTCAACGCTGTAGTGTAAAGGAACTTTTTTATTGTCCCCGTTTGAGTGTGTTCGAGTGGCAGAACGCCGTAGGTACCGAGAAACCGCGGCGGGCGAAAAAAGAACTTTGGTCAAGGCAGTAAAACTTGAAACGCAGCGATCTGTAATAAAATGGAACACAACAAGAAAGTAAGCTTGCATTTTTAGCTTAGCCTAGACAAGTGAAGTACCCGGTGTCGTGCCAGAACAATGTTGCTAATTAGGCGGCCAGTGATGAATAAGCTTTTCAGAGGAACTCTTTAAGTGTAACAATGAGACACGAATTAGTGAAGCGTTTAATGAAAGGCCATCCAGTTAAGTACAAGATAAGAAAGGAGCATGAGATAAGAAAGAAGAATGAACACAAAAGAGAAGGCCAGGACTGGAATAGGTTCGTTAGCTGTTGGGTATTGGCCAAGGATAAGAGCTGCGGTTAAACAAAAGACGACGCCCACAAACTCTGGTAAAACTGTGCCTTGCAGTTTCAGTTTACCGATAAGACCGGTCAGCCCAATACCAAGCAAATTACGCATCAGGTTAACAATGGGAGTTTGGCTTGCCACAAGCATTCCTTATCAGTATTGAGGTGCAGGACAGTTTGAAAGCACAACAAATACCAAAACAACTAGAACGACATGACCATGATAAGAAGGACAGATGGAGAATCTGAAATCCGGGTCTAAATAAAGAGTACTGCTTTGAATCTAGATAACGGATTAACTACCTCTATCAGAAATAAACTCCGTGTAAAGCCCACAAGATAGTTGAAAATGTGTGTCGCAGTGCTATAATCACGTAAGTTGTTCGGGGTATTACAGATAAAATTTTAACTACAGCTTTATTACTAGATTGTTCATTCTCACATACAATGGTTTTTGCTTGTATGGGACACGACCACTGGCACTAACAAAAAAAGAATACTTATTCTGCAGAAGAATACGAGCAATTAAAATCTATCATTCCGTGGTAGCAGGGCAGAGTTCTTCACTAAATATGGCATTCTTCAAATAGAGCAAGCTTAACACAAGAAATCAGCAGTATATATCAAAAGCGTTGTGAAGGACAACTAGGAGAATTTTGAAAATACTTAATAAGTAATGTCCAATGCTTATAAATTTATTAGTTCGCAATTTCATGACGCGAAATCATGCGCAAATTCTGGTTTTGAAACGCTTACGCACCTAACTCTAATGGTTCCTAAATTCTACGCCAAACTTCTTTGCTTAGCGTTGGAAAATATCTGATCAGAAATATAATAAAAATGTGCACTGCATGATCCTTGTGCAGTACATCTGACAGATGTATACTCCTTTGTAATCTTTCTTTAGGCTGCCGAAACGGGCACCCTAAACAATGTTCTCTTTTTCATTTTTCTATCACGTATTAACAGTGTCGTGTACATTCTCCAGACGTGTTGTTTTATTGCTTCAACATTATTTGCTTTCCACCAACTGCTGAGTTTGTATTGATGCTTCGAAACGTCTGTTATAACTGTATAATTATGCTTTATATAATCCAAACGCTTAGTCATGTTTTATGAGGAGCGCAGGTTTTGTTAAGTGTCTTGATACACCTTTTCTCAATTTCTTCTTGATTCATAGTGTATAAAATACCAATAAAAAAGGCATAGCTACCACCAGCTTCGAAGGACGATCATTTAGTGGTCGCTAATTGTCATATCAAAAGAATTTCTCGTAAAACAGTGGGTGTCCCTAGCACCTTAATACAACTAGAAGACACGTAATTTTGGAACAGTGTTCATATGTGGACAATCATTGCCCACAACGAATGTTTAGCATTCTCTCCCATCTACTACTCCAACGCTGGCCTTTGCTGATCGCTTGATATTTAAGAGATTATAAGAAATCGAGAATAATAATAAAGTAGCGACTGTAGCTGTCCTAATGCACATAAGTACCAGGTTCGCCTAAATATATACGCTATAGACTTCCCTAGGCTAACCACAAGAGTGCTCTGGTTGGCTATCCCGCACTGACTGAAATAAAAAGGGGAGGAGGGAGTATTAGGAACTTAGAGGGAGTGGGTAAGAAGCAACCACATCAGTTTTTTTTTTTTTCCGAAATGAGCCAAATAGACCAAAACGCAAACCGAGAAAAGCGCGATAGTTCGCTATCCGCGCAAAGAAAAGCGCTAACCAAGCTTTTAAATGACATGTTATGCATGTTACTTAGAGCAACTCTACACCTTGATGTAATGAAAAATTATGCAAATAGCTTAGGTAATATCTGCATGTAGGAATTGAATTTTGTGCATTTATAGGTGAAATTATTGATATGACCCAATTTTGTACAGGAAACTTCATTTTTACAATAATATTTCAAGACCTGTTTATTTTTAAAAATGATAGTGCTTTGAATTCGACAGAAAAACAAATAGAACATTCACTTCGTGCAATCAGGGGACCTATGGTGCTTCGTCAATACAAGCATGTAAATATGAATAGCGTGCTTCTGTTACATTCACAGACCTCACAACATTCTTTTCTTGCCTTCAATCTTCGGGAGTGAAGAAGTAAGCTAGCTAGAATTTATAGAATAAAGAATATACTTTACTGCTTTGTAGCATCCTAAATTGATCATTAGTAGCGAAATGGTAGATGCCGACAGGGCACAATATGACCGGACAACGGCTAGTAATGTCGTTTACAGCCTGCCTCTGCTATTTCGCTTGTAGTAATGAATTGATAAATCCACTACCAACCAGCCCAACTTGCACCTCAATGTTCATTGAAGCTAAGGCGCATGCTTGCATCATCGGCGACAGGGCTTATGATAGCCAACAACTCAGCACAAAAGCATTTTGGAACGGAAAAGAGTTTATGAACGCATTTTTTTTTTCTATATTTTAAGATTTCATCATAACAATCACTATATTCGCACGACTCTGGCCAGAAAGCTTGCATTTTTATTTTTGGTATCAACGTTTTTCAATCCACAAAAGCGTTCCTCATTGGTTTTCTAAGTTGTCTACTGCTCGATGCAAGCGATATAAGATTTAAAAGAAATATCTTGCAACACATCCGAAGAATCCACCATTACTTCAATATTTCCATAACAGCACCTTACAATTTTCTAATATTCATAATTCTTATCTGAAAAGGTTGGACATGGATGCCATCGTTACCGTTGTGTTCTGAGTTCATTTCTTCCGCCGATCTCCTCAAATCCTTCGCAGTCAATGAGAAAATAGCGCTGAGGATTGGATAAATGAAATCACGCACGAAACAGTCCACCTATGAGGCTCAAGTTGACAAAGAATTCTCCCTCGAGTGGATCTGCTTCATTTTTATCCGTACATCAAATGGATCTGGTTGATCTTTTTTTTTTTTGCATGGAATTTGCGCACGCGCTTTCTAAACGGCACTGGGAGCCTTTCGTTCTGGCAGCTTTTGCGAAAGCAAGATCTATGGAGGAACTTTCCACTACAGAAATTATTTGACAAGTTTCAGCGTCCAGAATTGGCTCATTTGGAACAAAAAAGAACTCCTTACATCACATAGGAGAAATTCATGCTGCATAGGATTCCGTAACTAAACCAATTTTCTACAATGAGAGGCCGTACACACTACGCCAGAAAGGACTGACGACTGCTATAGAGGTAAGTTCTCAAGAAACTGACTGAATAATAATAATAATTGGTGTTTGGGGGAAAGGAAATGGCGCAGTATGTCTCATATATCGTTGGACACCTGAACCGCGCCGTAAGGGAAGGGATAAAGGAGGGAGTGAAAGAAGAAAGGAAGAAGAGGTACCGTAGTGGAGGGCTCCGGAATAATTTCGACCACCTGAGGATCTTTAACGTGCACTGACATCGCACAGCACACGGGCGCCTAAGCGTTTTTCCTCCATAAAAACGCAGCCGCCGCGGTCGGGTAGAAACTGACTGCTCGGACACAAATAAAATCAAGCCTCGTAATAACGAAACTGTTTGTAACGAATTAGTGCATATAACGAAGTAATGGCGACTACATTCGAAACTCTGCCAGCATGGGCTATAACGAAGCTACGGCTATAACAAAGTAATCGCCCAGCCCGTTCAACTTCGCTATAACGAGATTCAACTGTATTCGTTTCTGAAAGAAGTGTCGTTACTGCTTTAGAGACTTTGTGCAAAAGCACCAGTCAGTTCGCTTTCTCGCAGCCTATCAGTTCGTCGCTAGGAATAAGCAATGCTGGAAGTTCCATTTTATCCGCGTCTCTCTTGGACTCTTTGGAAGTTCCCGAAACAAAAAGCCATCCACAACGCCAGCGCTATTCCTTCATTTCCACACGTCGACCTCATCTCCGCTGCTGTTTGGCGCGGAGTCAAGAAAGCTCACACATTCCAATCAGTAGCGCACATGTTTTTTTTTTTCGATCTTCTAGTGCAACGCCCAATCCCAGCCAGTCCGGGCTGCAGTACTTGGACGAAAAGGGCGAGACAGAGTAAAGGAATGAGAGAGAGAGAGAAAGAACAAGGGAATGGAACAAACGCCAGAGGTGCGCGAAATCGCGAGAGATTGAGCGAGCGAATCAGATCGCAAAAATATGAAAAAAAAGAAACTAGAGATGAACTTCCGAGAGAAGCTGATCGTCGGGACAGGCCACGCCCAAGTGGAGACGCGGTGGACAAATTACTGCTTTGCACTCGCTCACACCCCATGTGGCACTCGGAAACTCTGTGGATATGGCAAAAACGCGGCGTCTACAAATAAAAAAGAAAGAAAAAAAAGGGAGGGAAAGAAGCGGCGGTAACCGGTTAGCAACAACACAGCTGCCGCTGCCGAAACTGAGTCGGCCAGGTGCAGGAATATTGGTTAGAGGGTGACATCTTTTCGCGGCGCTCTCGTGTTCTTTCTAGTTAACCTTTTTCACCTTCGCCTTCCGTGTAGTGTGGACTGTGATGATTTTGGCTAGGGGCAACCCCGTTTGCTTCAGTCGAGTTTAAACGGGCACAGACGCATGATTTCGATAGCCGACAAACGATATGATTTGCTTTGTGGGCGCATGGAGATGTCTACTGTCAAGTTTCAGTCGCAGGCGTTGAATGAAACATAATTTAATACGATTGCGAATGTTTTCCGAGGAGCCTCTCGACGTTTCCGCCTGCATCGAGTGACGTAAATATTTTCAATTTAATTTTATTTTATTGGTTTTTGGGGAAAGGAAATGGCGCAGTACTTGTCTCATATATCGTTGGACACCTGAACCGCGCCGGAAAGGAAGGAATAAAGGAGAGAGTGAAAGAAGAAAGGAAGAAAGAGGTACCGTAGTGGAGGGCTCCGGAATAATTTAGACCACCTGGGGATCTTTAACGTGCACTGATATCGCACAGCACATGGGCGCCTTAGCGTTTTGCCTCCATAAAGACGCAGCCGCCGCGGTCGGGTTCGAACCTGGGAACTCCGGATGATTAGCCGAGCGCCCTAACCACTGAGCCACCGCGGCGGGTTCGTAAGGATGCACTTGCCTTATTTATTGTGACGTCACCGAACGTTGGGGTAGATTCAGGAAGGAATGGGGTAGTAATGGTTGCCCAGTCAACTATGAAGTCAATGTGCATTTCAGCGTTGGCGCCTGCGAGACCGGAACTGCCGGTACGAAAATGGTTTGTAAATAATTATTGTAATTTTAAATGTATTCACAAATAATGGTAAGTAATAATAAATAATTGCAACTAATAACAGCCAAGTTACAGTTGCGAGCGAGAAATTTACGAAGGCGAAAAATATATAGAAAGGGAAAGAGGGTCTGTCTTTCCGTATGTATGTCGAATTCGTAGTTATTGCTAACCGTAACTATGCGACCACCACCAACTCACCCGCTTTTCCATTCTTCTAAGCCAGGTTTCGGTAATGGTCAACTTTTCCGCACCAAATCTCTTTACCTCATCTTCCCACTTCACTTTCGGCCGTTCCTGCCTATGCTTTCTGTCATTTAGAATCAATTATGATACCCTAAAAGAAGATCTGTTCCCTCCGCTTTCTTCAACCAATTTCCGCGATATGACATGATTCACTCAGGGTTCTTCATTAATCCGCGCTGACACCCAGGCTGAGCGTGCCTAAACAGCCCAAGTCCAACAAAATCTAAGCGAATGTGAGGAAATTAAACGGAATTTAACAAAGTAGGAAATGTCTATATTTGAGGTTCAAATATAGAGACAATATAAAAAACATGCTGGACACTTAACGTAAGAGTGGAATGCGATAGTATTAGAGATCCTCATTGTTGCAACTCAGGTATTTTTGCGGCATTCTCTGCAAGCGGAAGGAGAAGATGGGCATTATTCGCTAGTCGAAGCAAAGAACTGGTTATAACCCGATTTTTCCGCTTTTTTTCTCGCCTCAGTTCCTTCTGTTCTCTTTGTTCTCTGCTCTTTCTGCCTTTTCTTTTCTTCTTCTTTTTTGTTCCTTCCGTGGGCAGGTTGTGATGACATCACCAGGTCACGCAACCTCCCTCCACCAATCATCAATTAAATTCCCACCTACCACGGCTGGCAGACTGCTCACAATCCGGAGAGCCAGATGCCACCGGCCGGTTGAGAAGGTTGCGATGACGTCACACGGTCAAGGGCCTCTCAGTCAGCTGGGCAGGTTGCGATGACGTCACAAAGTTAAGTGACCTGTCTCGACCAACCAGCGAATTCCGTGATGCACGCCGCCATTTTTGCGGTATCTGGACTCTCATTATATTGCATTAAAAAAGGGCATTCACTCCATCCGCGCTTGACCGCAAGGCTTTCATTTTTTGTGTGTGAGCCAATCAAAATTCATTGTTATGAAGCGCCATCACGATTCACATCATGCATTGACAGGGCTGTCGCATTCGTACAGTCGCTTACACGGCGATAGGGACACCGAAAGACATGCAGAGCGAAGCGTTGTCTCGGCAGTACCTTTCCTGCTTAGGCAATGCTTGGGCTCCCTACAGTTTGGCCTCCTTTAGCATAGCGGAAAAAATAGAAGTTAGTTGCCTTGCAGCCAGCGCAAATAAACGATACACTTATGAAACGCGTGCATTTTTTTTTACGTGCCAAGTTCTTTTCACACTGCAAGCCATTAGCCACCCACGCGCCATTGTCGTTTCATAGAAGTTGAGGCTATTACCAACCCGGTACAATCCTGTTTTCCAATACCAACATCTTTTACTTGTGACCGTAATGAGTGCTTGGAAACTGTCATGCATGCTAGCCCGGGAAGGAGGAACATAAAATTTTGCGCAAAGATCACTCGAGAAGGATAGCTGCAGCTATATTCTTGGGCAACATTTTGCATTATCAGTTTCTAACTGCAACTCAAAAGAAGCCATGGGTAAAGAAGCAACGAGATTGTCCGCGTAAAGGTAAGCCCTGAAACGCTGCCATTGTAACTAAAACTACAAAAAGATTAAAGAATGCAGTTTGTCTACGGCACCTCGGGCTAGTTCTCTTGCCAATGGCGTCAGGTCATCGCAGACTGGCCCATCCTGTCAGTGCGCTGCGCACTAAAAGAAAAGAAAACAGACAATAGGGAGCAGCAGCTATCATCAAATCAATTCCTCGCGAGCGAGGACTATTTGGCGCGCTATATAGTCGGACTAGCAGGGCTCGTTCATCAACGCCAGCTTTCGAGATTCCCACCGCGCCTCGTAGCGAAAGTACTCTTCTCTTTGCACATAAAGAAGGGGCGCAGGAAAGCACCGGCGTCCTTTCCGAAAATAGCCCCAGAGCCAGCCGTCTCCTGCTATATCCCCTCTATAGCAAACCTTTGGCTACTTCAAAGAAGATGCGGGGCAGTGGGTTATAGCCCGGGAGACTCCTTTTCTCTATTTCGTCTCACGTATTGTTTTCCTACACATTACTGACAGGGACTGGAGTTTGTGTACGGAGAGATTCTTTTTTCTCTTTTAGGCTTTTTCGACGCTCCCTCCTGCGTCATCAACAGACGGGAAGGCAAGGGTGATGTCGTTTGAGCCAGTGACGGGAGGGGGGATAGGAAGAAAGACGCGATAGAGCTGTGAGAAAAAGAAAACTTCTTGATAGTTTCTGTTCTGGGAGACCGTATGTGTCCAGGGTATTTGCACCGTATTTTCTTTAGTCTTCGTGTCATTTCTTGGTTTATGAGGTTTAACGTCCCAAAGCGACTCAGGCGATACGGAGTTTGAGAAAAGAGAGACCTAGTCGATTATGGAGAAAGGGGAATAGCAAGGAGCCAGTGCACATGCGCAAAACAAGTGTCCCTTGGGTTATTCTGCGCATGCGCACTGGCGACCACCTATTCTCCTATCACCATGACCAATAGGGTCCCCCTATTCTAAAACTCTAATCAGTGACGTCGTATTGAATGGCTCCGGATAAATGCGGATCGAAATGCGACCGCCACGGCCGGAATCGAATCCGTGTCTTTTGGGACAGCAGCGGAGCGCCATAAACGCTGAGCCACTGTGCCGAATATTTCTGTATATAAATGCAACACTTGTTTTATGCGCTTAACTATGTTAGCTGATTTGTTAAAGTTCAGAAGGCTTCCTCTTCAAAATTTCAGCGATTGATTTTATTTCCCGGAGCAAAAAAAAATTATGCATAATTCCTGCCTATCCCAGCTCAGGGGCTGAAATTGGATCATTTTTTCTACAATAAATAAATCGAATGGTCTTTATTTAAAATACGACTTCAAGAAAACTTGTCAAAGCAATTTGGCCAGTTGTCTACTGGTAGTAGCTGGTCAGTACGAACAATAACTCGCACGTTAACCAAGTTTTCCTGAGGTAGAAATGGTTTAGTGTGACGCAGAAAGCCAACAATAATGCCAACAAAACGTTTCATTTTAAGAGTAATTGCGTTTAGGGTAAGTTCGAAATTTTTGGTGAATTTTATTGCAAGAGACAGAGCGTTCTAGAGTATCGTACCAATGACCTGTAACAGACATTTTCAATAAAATTTACTACAGTTACGAAATTTAAGGTAACCGTTACTTGCTTGCCTAGTATATAAAAGCGGACAAGCAAAATTAAAACAATTTTCGTGAAGGCACAGTTAGTTGCGCTGTTTTATATCTGAAAGCACAAGCTTTTCGATTTCGTGATGCTATGCACAAGAGCAAATGAAGTCCTTCGCACAAAATGCTGCTGGGGTGATGAACTGAAAGAAAATGAAATAGCGTAGTCGGCGTAACACTGATAATTTTTATGCCTATCAAGCCATATACTTGACTACCATGCCGTGGTTATTGATGAAGCTAATAATTTCCCCGGTTTGTTCTTTTATCCCTTTATTGCTGGTAGCTGTCGGACAGCAAACGATGCCCCCTTACAAAACTTAAGACAGTCTATAAACTGTCCATATACTTTCGTTAAAAAATTCTATACTTTTTCTAAAGACAAATCCCACAGACTAGTCTATAGACAGTATAAATCCTATGGACAGCCTATGTACAATCTAGGTTTAGCGCCGCGCATGTTTAGGAGGGATTTTCTATATAGGCTATGAATACACAAAAATAAATACCTACAGATTTCAATAGAGTCTATAAGTAATCTATAGAACAATTTTATAAGGACGGCCGCCAGCTCTTCAACTACAGTTCATGTTGACCGATGGCAAATAATGAAAAGAATGGATATTCGAAAATAAACTGGAGCTAAATACGAATTGAAAATTTTTACCAAGAAGCACTGAGCTCTAAAATAACTCAGCCGCCAATCGTGCAAGACGGCATCGGAAATATTAATTCTACAATTTAACAATTTCAGCCTTTTTTTGCGATCCACTCTGGCCAGATGTTGACGTTGCGTAACGTCGCTTAGACTAATCATGAAATTATATGAAAATAAATATAGATAAGAATTCAGAAACAATCGCTACGTTATCTCTGCCTCGCACTTTGACCGCTGTAGCAGTGCAACGCTGTGGAAGCTGATGATTAAATGTAGAGTGAAATCCTCAACGCCGACCATACAAAGCTGATACGGAATAGCTGTACCTTATCACCGATTGTTTCTTATCAAAGTCCAGTCACAATAGCAAACGATAGGCAGCGAAGCTGCGAGTCGTAAATTGCTTTTTATAATTACGGAAGCTTTGTAGATTGTGTTTCCGGGCGGCTATCGGACGCCAGCACGGGCTTCTGGCTTGCTGCGCAGCTTTAGTGATAAAGCTGACAAGCTTAATTGCGCGCTTCAGCAAATTCGATTGATGAATTGATAACGCTACTTTATTTAGTCAGCGGTTTTAATGTGTTGTGTGCAGAACTGATTTTTTTCTTTTTTTTTGCAGCCTAGCTACAAAAACCGATAAGTACGTGTGGAGGCAGCAATGTACAATTCGCTCTTTTAAATTGTTCTCTTCTAAAGTGAGACCTGATTTGCTTCCATCGGTCGCATTTGAATGCATGGGGAAAAATTGCAACAGATAAGGCGCTACTTATCAGCCGGTTGTGTTCGGAAGCAAATTACTTCCTGCCAAACTCGAGAGGTCTGAACCACTCCTATATATTTATAACATTTTCAGACTCTAGAGCCGCTCTTCTGTTCATCAGCATCCGTCAGTTTAAAGATGTACTTAAAAACTTCTTGATTGAGTTAAGCGTCACCATTAATCCGCAGTTCCTTATTTTGTTTCTTCATAATCACAGCCGTGAATGTCCCAATTCATTTCCTGTTGGCAACAGTGTTTTACGGTTCTTTATCTAAGCGTTTTGATCATGGGTAACTGCCTAATTGTGGCAGCATCTTTGTTGTGACGCCCAACACGGCTCATAAAACGCATCGGAAGCGAGAAGCAATATCTGCGGACCTTTGGGATAAGTATTTCGCCTGCCAAAGTTAGCGCCCTGATCTAGGAGAAACTCCGCGTTTCAAGTCTCCATCTTAACCTCGACAGCGATGGTTTCTTCAATGCGCATTGATCTCATAGCACAAGGTCGTTTGTTCAATTTCGCATCCATCTAATTCAAATGATGCTCAGGGATTGGTGTACCTGCGCTACACGTGTGCCCTGAGGTACGCTGCAAGGATCTAAACTGTTTGCTTGGGAAGTAAATACCTACCAACTAATGTTTATTATTTGACAAGCACTGTTACAACGACGCTACCATTTTAATGTGGACAACCGCGCCGTCCCAAACCGACGCCGTGTCGGTGAACCTCTGGCGCGGCCGCCTGCCATGTAAACATCGGTCTGGGTCACGCATCGGGCCAACGAACGCTCTAAAAACGCTGCAGGGGGTTTCCCAGCGTCCCTCTCACCCTCCCCCAACTCTCTCTCCATCTCCGCGCCTTTCGATGCCCGTTGAGCAACGCTCGAAGTTGCCGTGACGTCTCTCCTGACGCCCTTTCTAGTTGCACCCCCTCGGAACCCCTTCCCCCGACCTTTCCTCCCTTATCTCTTCCCCAAACTTCGCTCGCACTTCCTCTCTGTGTACCGACCTCCTCGCCTTCTTTTATCCCTTTCTCGCCGGACCTTCGCTGCACCTCCACGACCTCTCCGGCATCCATCAAAAGGTGTTTACATCGTTCCACCCCTTCTTTCATCCCCCCCCCCCCCCCCCCACCGAACCACCGACGGCATCTTCCGATCTGTGACGTCAGAAATACCCCCCAAACGAATAGGCTGTACACCCCGAGTGGAAATAAACAGCGGACCCTAGACAGGGGCCGCGCACGCACTTGTTCGCCCGCTGCCTTTGAAAACGGCACGGCCGAAGACCTTCCGCCAAAGAGGCGTAGCCATACGCGCGACACTGAACAGAAGCGGCTTTGCTTCACGTCTTCTTTTCTCGGCTCCTGTAGCGTCCGTCGGGAGGACCCTGTATATATATACACGCTCCTATAGCCTGAGCACCCACAGAGACACACACATACACAAAAATAAATAAATTAATTAAAGCAGGGGCAGCCTTCTCTTCTTTTTTTTCTCCGCCAGTTAGTAGCACGTTGCTATATTTCTCCGCCTTTGTTGGCACGCACATAAACACGAGTACATTTTCCAGTTCGACGAAAGGGGCTATGCCTCCTCCAACAGTCCCGGTCGTTCGGAGTGTGGCGATCTGTTTCTCTCTCTGCCACTTCGTGGGAGACTACAGACAACCATATAGGAGTTCCCGTTGAGGAGACTTTGCAGTACACAGCTCTTTTCGCAGTGGCTTTCGCATGCCCCCAACTCGCCAGCGGTGATCAGTGCGGGCGGTTTGTCGTTGGCCGCTACAACTTTCCGGCGCAGTGCGTGTTTCCAATGAAGACGGTGGCGTTCCAACAGGTCAGTAACGGGGTGGATAGTTGGGGTGTTTGAGTTGGCGATTTCTTTCGAGTGTGCGTGTGTTTGTGCGGGATGTATACGTTGGTCAGTTTGGAAAGAAAATGAAAATTGGTTAGTTTGCCGATATATTAATAAGAAAATTGGTTTTGGGGGAAAGGAAATGGCGCAGTATATACCTCACATATCGGCGGACACCTGAACCACCACGTAAGGGAAGGAATAAAGGAGGTAGTGAAAGAAGAAAGAGGTGCCGTAGTGGAGGGCTCCGGAACAATTTCGACCACCTGGGGATCTTTAACGTGCACTGACATCGCACAGCACACGGGTGCCTTAGCGTTTCGCCTCCATCGAAACGCAGCCGCTGCGGTTCGAAACCGGGGACTCCAGATCAGTAGACGAGCGCTCTAACCACTGAGCCACCGCGACGGATCAAAAGAGTGCAGATGTAATCCTGCTTTTTTCTTATAGTATAGTACCATAATCTGAGCGCGCCGGGGTGGATGATTTGATGTGATTAGTGATTTTTATTATTATTTTTGGACTGTAATCTACTACTCGAACCTGGTAGAATCTTGTACTTATGCGGTGTAGTTGTTACCTGGCCATTTTTGCGCCTACATTTGTGTACTACGTCATGTACAAGTTGTCTTCGTGTTTTACTTGTCGCTTTTTATATTTAGCACTTGGCATTTCAGGGTTGTCTTGGTGTCTGACAGGTGTAATTCTTTTGTTTCGTTGAGTTGAAAGAAAGCTTAGTTAGCTGCGAGCCAAGGCATTATTTTATAGCTTATACCGTCTAAATCTTCGTCTTTCGTGCTCTGTGTTCCCTGCAATGACGTCAAATCAGGGTCTCTTCTTTAGCTGTATAAAGTGACGGGCACCAATCGCGAGCCGGGGATGGGGGGGGGAGGGGGGGGGGAGGCTGGGAGGGGAGGTGCAGCCATACTTATGCCTGGAGGCTTTGAGTTTGGATCTGCACTGCGTCAGTGGATGCAATTATTTAAACACGAGATGGTCGCTTGGCGAGCTTTCGACAGCGTTCGTGCAAAGCCACGGTAGCAAAAAAAAAAAATGCTTAACATTGCAGAACAAAGCCACAGCGTTCTGCGGTCGGCGCCCGGTCAAAGCATTCATTAATAATTGAGACCAAAACCCTGCTTCTGAAAAGACGAAGTTTTTGTTGCTGTTTTAACGCGGGGATCCTACATTTCAATGTGCATTTTAGAGCGTATGCACACTATCGCGTTATACCCGCCGCGGTGGCTCAGTGGTTATGGCGCTCGGCTGCTGTCCCGAAAGACGCGGGTTCGATCCCGGCCGCGGCGCTCGAATTTCGATGGAGGCAAGATTCTAGAGGCCCGTGTACTGTGCAGTGTCAGTGCACGTTAAAGAACCCCAGGTAGCCGAAACTTCCGGAGCCCTCCACTACGGCGTCCCTCATAGCCTGAGTCGCTTTTGGACGTTAAACCTCATAAACCAAACTATTGCGTTACAACCCTGTATTACTCTTCGCAATGCACCTACACGCACTTTCATGCGTCAGCACAATGTGCTTAGCAGATCTAACACAAAGTGCACCAGATATAAAACATTCCACTAAGATTTCTAAGCTGCCCTTTGTGAAAGGCGGATTGATTTCGTATCATACGTAGCGAAGCCGATGGACGTGTGCATTGTTCTTGTTGAAATTAGGTGAATTATTTTTCTTGCCATAAAAGCTAAAGCTCTCGAAGGTTCTCGAAGTTTTCTGAAATATGAGGCAATTGAAGACGCCTGAATGATTGCCACGTTTCTTAACTTCGTGCGATGAAAACTGCATACTGCGCAACCCAACAGCGAAATACAGAATCACCGCCCCGCCGCGGTGGCTCAGTGGTTAGGGCGCTCGACTACTGATCCGGAGTTCCCGCGGGTTCGAACCCGACTGCGGCGGCTGCGTTTTTATGGAGGAAAAACGCTAAGGCGCCCGTGTGCTGTGCGATGTCAGTGCACGTTAAAGATCTCCAGGTGGTCGAAATTATTCCGGAGCCCTCCACTACGGCACCTCCTCCTTCCTTTCTTCTTTCACTCCCTCCCTTATCCCTTCCCTAACGGCGCGGTTCGGGTGTCCAACGATATATGAGACAGATACTGCGCCATTTCCTTTCTCCCCAAAACCAATTATAAATACAGAATCACGAATACCTACAGTGAAAACTTTCGAAAATCAATTTGTTCAGTGAGCACGTTGCTCCGGGACCAGGGCGCTGAAGGTCCTCCTTGCAACAACTGCAAGGTTTGGTTTATTAGCGTTTAACGTCCCAAAGAGACATAGGCTATGAGGGACGCCGTAGTGAAGGGCTCCGGAAATTTCGACTACCTGGGGTTGTTTAACGTGCACTGACATCGCACAGTACATGGGCCTCTAGAATTTCGCCTTCATGAAATTCCGCCGCCGCGGCAGGGATCGAACCCACGTCTTTCGGTTCAGCAGCCGAGCGCCGTAACTACTGAGCCACCGCGGCGGGTCGCAACTACAAGTGTCGAAGTACTCTGCTGTCGGCGCCAAGACAATGGCTTGCAGTGTATGCACTGAGCAAGGCCTTCAAAAGACGTGAATGTCGCTAAATTTATTGACTCGAAAATGGAGGGTGTGTTTTCGCACGGATATGGATGTGCACTTTCATGCCGTACCGACAAACATTGCACGAGCGTATTTATGCCCACCCCCATGATATATATAGCATATGCCAAATCCACACGAGTACACACAGTCATGAGCACAAGTATAAAGGGTTTTCCAGAATTCTCCATGCCGCAAGTTCTTGAGCTTTATGTATAGTGTGCCGGTTTCAAAAGTCTCGGAAGGACACAACCGAGTTGTTTTCTTTTTTGTTCTGTTTTTCAAAATGAGAGGTCTCCACGTACACAGCAACGGCGAAAAATGCGAAAGTTTCTTATGCGCACTAACTTTAGCGTTGTCCTAGACTATAATACGACATGCTTTACACGTTAGTTAGGACTCTGCAACATCACCTAATGAAATATTTTGGAAATCATGTGGTTTATATCGGCATTTAAATTTTGAATTTGGCACATTTCGATGCAAAACTCTGGATCTGCCCAACCCAGTTTTAATCAGGAAAGTCTATTTACACACAGCAGTAATTCAAATCTGTTTATGAAAAAAATATGTTTTAAAATTATATCGCAGTGAATTCGGCAAAAAAAATGAGCAGAACGTTCACTGTGCGCAATCCGCGGCACCCCGGGATGCTTCACCAACGCAAGCAAGTAAATGTAAATAGCAGGCTTCTGTCACAAGCACTCACATGTCAGTCTTCTTTTCTTCGATTTTAACTTCGGCAGCGGATAAGTAAACTGCCTAGAATTTATGGAATCAAGAATGCATTTTGCTTCACTGTATAGTACTAAATTCATGATCAGTGCAGCGAAATGGTAGACGCAGACGGGACACAAAACGACAGAACAACCGCTAGTCTTGTCATTTCCTATCTGCGTCTGCCACTTCGCTAGCAATAATGAATTTAGGAAGCCAGTGTCAACTGCCCGAGCTGAACGCTCTAACGTTCAGTGTAGCAGAAGCGCGACTGTGCTTCGTGGGCAGTGGGGCTAATGATGATGATGATGATGATGTCCTCAGCCTAATGATCCCCAGGTTATCGTCGTCTTCTCGGTTCAGTCTTCCGCCGATCTTATCATATCCTTCACAGTCGATGAGAACGTAACGATGGAAGATTCAAAAATTAAACCACGCAGGAAACAGTCCGAGCTGTGAGCTGCAAGGCTCACGCTGCCACAGCAGGCTCTCAATAGTGGTCCTTGGCTGGCTTAGAACCGTATACATGAGCAGATTCACGTAGAATTTTTACTTGAAAAAAGATTTGCGTGCAGGTTTTGTATACGCGCCACGGAGCCCGTTTCGATCTCGTAGTTTTTAGCAAAAGAAGGACGTATGAATTTGCGTGCCATTACAGCGTGAATGGACTTAGTTTCGGATTCTATATTGGACCAGTTTCGAAAGAAACTCGACTGTTTACGGTAAGCAGCGAAGCATTGGATGTGGTTATAAAACGCACCTACTCCGGACAGGTAGTTTCAGCTGACGCGGACTATTGCAGTTAAATAGCTAGGGAAAAAATGAATTTCTGCTTAAATTCTATAAACGTTCGAAAGCAGCATTGCAATAACGTTGGCTTGTCTTGTTACTTTATTGTTGGTTTATCATGCTGTTTTTCACGTCGTAAACAGCAGGATTATAACGTAGTTACAATGAGCAGGACGAACAAAAGCAAGGTGGGCAACACCACCTCAAAGGTAACCGACTGAAAAGACACAGCATGATGCTCGAGTGATTCCGATGCCGATGGCCCTGGCGCGTCAGGAGCGGGCACGGCGGAGCGTGCCAGTGACGTGTGTGGGTGGGAGTATCGGCCAAGTGGGGGCGCCAGGAGCTTAAGCGATGTTATGTGATGGCGGTACCTTCGCTAGTGATGGCACGAACCTACAAACATCGCAAGATCTCGCTCGATATTTACCCTTCGGAATAGGGCTTTCGCGCTAATAAGAATGCTGTGGCGTGCGTTTGGCAGTTATTCGTTGGTCATCAATTCCAGCTTAGCAGTATCCGTCAAGAGGAACGGAGGGGCGCGCCGCAATAACGCCCCTAGTGGGAGCGAGAGGAACTACCGCGCGCGCGTCGAAGTTTCCGCCCTCGGAGCGAGCTGAGGAGTGCGAGAGAGAAAGTAGGCGCGCAGATAAGCGCCCCCTAGCGTAAGCACGATGAACGCGACGTTCCTCATTAAAAGGGAAATCGTAAAGACGCAATGAATATAAGAGCTGATTGGCAAAGACTATAAGTTAAAATCATATTGCTGACTCAGGAATGCCACGTGATATTTTATGATCGCCTGTAAATTTTTGTTTGGTGTCTCCAGTGAAAAAAATTAATTATTAGACTACATCGCGTGCGTGGTATGTACGCGGTTCACACTCACTACCCCCGTTTTCTTGGGAACAACCGCAGACGAGAGGTGCGCTCAGTTCCGGTTCCCTAATGTTGTATCGAACCTTCAGAAGCCAGATTAAACAGCACATAGCTTAAACCAAGTATGTATTATTTTAATGAGGCGACGGAGGCGCAACAACTGAAGGCAGCGAACCGCGCTTAATTAGCAGTTAATTAAAGAACAAACTGCTTCCTTTGCTCATTAATGAGCGCGCTGCAGTTTGATACTGCTCATGTTTTGCGCGGGGAAAGTCCCGTTGCAGGAAATACCTTCCATAAGCTTTGAAGTACAGAAACACTAATGCGCCGTAGCATGTTTGTACTAGATTAAGCCTCAGATCAGGCGCGACACAGCCCGTCGTAATTAGCATATCCAGTGAGAGAGCGCGAGTACATTCTTTTAAAAGGATGCTCATAAATTTGTGTAGTTGCACGCTCAGCAGCTTTCCTTGCCAACGCTGGAATCGTGCTTTCCGGCTCGTTGGAACCGGGCGCGATATGCTCCTTACGAAAATACTAATTATGCACATGCGCACAGCTTAACTAGAAGCCTGTGAAAATGGAAATTCAGGCACGTCTCTGGGGGACAGCGATGAAGCACGACTCAGTTTTTGAAGAAACATAAAAAAAATGAATCGATTACTTTGAGAACTGCGTATGAACACAAAGCGAGGCAGATCTCTTGTTTTTGTAAGCCTATGCTGCACCAGTGTAATAATTAAGCCGCGTACAAGGAACGTTTATTGTGGTTTGGTCAACAAAACATTTAAGAATGGCAAATATTGTGTCCTTCCGGACACGATTATTTGACTGCTAATTGTTTCTTCTTGGTAATAAGTTTAGTCAAGTACAGTTCCGCGATACTCCGAGAATCGGAATTTGCATACCAAACAATACCCGAGTTCGAACCCGACCGCGGCGGCTGCGTTTTTATGGAGGCGAAACGCTAAGGCGCCCGTGTGCTGTGCGACGTCAGTGCACGTTAAAGATCCCCAGGTGGTCGAAATTATTCCGGAGCCCTCCACTACGGCACCTCTTTCTTCCTTTCTTCTTTCACTCCCTCCTTTATCTCTTCCCTTACGGCGCGGTTCACGTGTCCGACGATATATGAGACAGATACTGCGCCATTTCCTTTCCTCAAATACCAATTATTATATAGCAAACAATTCTGGAAAAAAAAACATTTTTCTAAGGCAACTAGTGTATGAACGCACTTTCTTCGTATATCGTAAGATTTCACTATAACAATCAGTATATCTGCAGACCTCCCGTCGGTGGGCTTGATTTTTTTTTGTTATTAGCGTTTCTGCTGTCGTCAAAAACGTTCCCCATTGGTCTTCTAAGGCCGTCTTAACTGCTTAATGCGATCGATGGAAACACTCTAAAAGAAAGATTCTGCTGCACATAGGAAGAATGGACCGTTACTTTCAATATTTTCGTAACCATACCTTACAATATTTCAATATTCATATTTTTTCCACAAGAATGTTGGACATGATTTATGACTTCTAGGCAGTGCATTTTGAAACACGTTGTGCGCATTTACTATTATATACATGAAATTGACTCATTTTAATTCGGGCATGATGTTAATTACTTATTCCAGCCAAAGCAAAAACCTTCAACATTATGCTCAAAATTATAACACTATACATCTACGTTATATTCTTCCCATATCCAGGTTTTCTCATACATCTCCCGGCTGCCTTTTGTATGCGCTAGCCTACAGGAAAGTCATAGAATGCCATTTTATGTGACACTGCAATAACCAACAAATTTAATTTTGAGCAGAACTTATAGCATTCTTATTGCTAGGCTGACGATTGCTGTATTCCCTGCCTAATATAACGTTGAAAAGATACATCCAAAGCCTGAAATGATCTAAGCAGTGAAAGTGCATGTATCTTCAATATGTAATATAATTGGTTTTGGGGGAAAGGAAATGGCGCAGTATCTGTCTCATATATCGTTGGACACCTGAACCGCGCCGTAAGGGAAGGGATAAAGGAGGGAGTGAAAGAAGAAAGGAAGAGAGAGGCGCCGTAGTGGAGGGCTCCGGAATAATTTCGACCACCTGGGGATCCTTAACGTGCACTGACATCGCACAGCACACGGGCGCCTTAGCGTTTTGCCTCCATAAAAACGCAGCCGCCGCGGTCGGGTTCGAACCCGGGAACTCCGGATCAGTAGCCGAGCGGCCTAGCCACTGAGCCACCGCGGCGGTTGCATGTATCTTCAACAAAGATCATTTTGGGTAAGTTAAGCTAGTATCACTTAAACATCAACAGCGTTTATTGCACTAGTACACTTCGTGAGATAAAGACGAGACAACTCGTACCAAGTTCTTTACATAATGTCTCAGGATTATAAAATACCCCGCTTCCCGAATTCAAGTTTAATAATTTAGAGGTTTCCACCCGTCGATTGACTATACGTTCAAGGCAAGCGTGATAAATTTTTTAAAGTCTCGTGATCGTTCAGGGGAAGTTCTCGAGAACCGCCGCTACGACAAATGACTGCGATGCAGACTTCCTTTACCCTAGAACATTTTTTGGGATATACTCTTTTGGGGCGTATGTTCATCTCAGACTCGCACTGTTTCCAATTCATTTCTTCTCGACACAGGAGACCTGTTTTGTTATCTTTATTGCCGGTTCAGCGGAATCGCGACAAGCGCTGTTTTGACAACTGTGTGGACTTAGCTTAATCCGATTCGTAGGCCACATTTGTTGGAGCTGCCGGCTATTTTCACTCGGGCTCAGTTCGGTATGAGCGGACAATATTTCGAATCCATGGGGAATTAAGGGTTTTAGGTAGCGGAGATTTCGAACCCCGAATGGAACGCGGACAAAGTTCTGTGAAAAACCTTACTTCATTTTTCGAAGAACGCGCCCCCCCCTGTCACTCACAGCGGTTTCAGGCCAATTTTGTAGCGCAGTAACAATCTTCTTCCTGTATGCGATACTGTTCGTATTTCCTGCTACTATAAAAAAAAACATTTTCTTCGCAGAATGGCGATAAATATTAATTAACGCGATAACATTAAGGACGTCCGTTAAGGATTGCCGGTGCCGTTGACCGTGACCGAAAAATCCACGAAAATCAGTAGACAAGCAACCTAGTTCACATGACATTATGACGTCCTCACAACCTTCCCACCGCGGCAGGTGGCAGTTAAATTAATGACTGGTGGCAAAATGTTGCTCGGGAAGAGCAACCTAGGTCGCATAAGGCCCACCGGTGGCAGCACCTGCCATCGCAGGGCATTGGCGCATTGCTTAACCGCTGCACCGCAGCACCAGGAGTGGTATGAGGACTGCCAGGTGTCTGTGAATGTTAAGTGGAGAATGACCAATTTTGCATATATGGGCATTAAACCATTAACGCTATCGCGTCATATTCTTAAAGCGAAGCTTCAGTGTATCCTCCAATTTTTTCTCGCAGTTTTTCAGTTTTAAGGTGTTTAATTTTTTACGAGGCAGAAATCGACAAATCCACACCAGTTTTTGCTCCGGTCTGTACAGTCTACATGTATGGGCTTTTTTTAGAAGTACACAGCGCCCTTCCTGTGTTTTGTGTTTCTTCTTCTCGTCCTCGTTCCGTTGCGCTGTGTGAATCTGTGTCGTAGAATGTATAAAAACGTGTTGCAAAATGCTCCCGCCGAATACTACAGCTAAAAGAAAAATCGCTGAAAAGAAACGCTTTTGCATGATTTTCACCTCGCAAGACGTGTTTTACAAGTATGAGCTTGTTTTTCATATTTTAATCATCACATGTATAGTTGGAGCCGCCGCGGTGGCTGAGTGGTTATGGCGCTCGGCTGCCGGCCCGAAAGACGCGGGTTCGATCCCGGCCGCGGCGGTCGAATTTCGATGGAGGCGAAATTCTAGAGGCCCGTGTGCTGTGCGATGTCAGTGCACGTAAAAGAACCCCAGGTGGTCGAAATTTCCGGAGCCCTTCACTATGGCGTTCCTCATAGCCTGAGTCGCTTTGGGACGTTAAATACCCCATAAACCATAAACATGTATAGTTGGTCATACTCTAGTTCCGATCAGTGCAACGCATACAATCATTCATATCAGTAGGAATGAACAGTGTCCATAAAAAGTACGTTATAATTTGGGAACGTTGAAAGCTTGCCTGGAAGGGTGGAAATAGCGAAAAAGAAACAGCAAAAGCGTAGAAGCTTCCAATGGCCAACCCTCGACTAACCTGTCTATTCCAAGACCATCAATCCACACGCGCCACGACCGAAATGCAGTTGGCATACCAACTCGGCAAGAAGTGCCCACCCACAGACGCGTGCCTGGCAAGCCAATCCGTGAATACGCAGTCGGCCTATCTGCACAACCAGGATGCATATTTGAAGGGACGCAGTAGGCAAGCATGGTTCGCTACATTAGCATCACGGATTCGCTCTCATTGCATGCAAGATTTCTGTCTCGCGAGATCTTTTACCGCGCTATAGACCAATCTCTTCGCAACAGGTCAGCAGCCTGCCTAATGCAACGACTGCATTAAGCAGGGTTCACTGCAGCAAATGCGGACGCCCACTGAGCCTGGCAAAGAAGATATCTGAGGTTTGATTTGATGCCGTATATAGTTTGTTGCGTCTTGACCAAATGCACTTCATTCTACATGCGAAAGTGACATTAAGACATATCTGTAGTCGTATACAACCCAAGAAAGCAGCGCCGAATGCCCATCAGTGGACGGCCTCCAGCCAATGGCGGCGACTGGTTGTCGTGACGTCGTGGTTAATTCCCTTGCACCTGCAAGTCCCCGTGTTGTCAAGTTGGCAGGTACAGGGGACTAATCACGACGTCATAACGATCAGTATATTCCTTTGCTGGAGGGCATGATTTGAGAGGTATCTCGCTGCGCTCTTGAGTTGAATCCAGACATAGGTGAGAGCCACGTCGTCCCCAAAAGCTCGGTGTATTGAAGACGCGGGGCCAAATATAATAAACCTGGAACACTGATGTTCCGGTCCACATTAAAGAACCCTCAATAGCCGGGAAAAATTCAAATTCCTTCTGTGCGGTGTCCTTCGTAGCTAATGTACCGTGAGAAGCAAGAAACCGTGAATAATAAAATCACGTTCTGTGTTCTGAATCAAGCACGCCATGCGAATGTCAGTTCCAATGTATATATATGTACTCGCAAGAAGAAGCCATTAGTTGTTATTCTTTAACATTATTTCCATGCCGAATTGGTGTGTATCAATCCTGATTTTAAGCTCCACCGGTTCCTACTACACTATTACAAAACTTAAAGAAACAGCAGTCGGTAACATTGGTCCACGGTCAGTAGCGTCTTGTATTATTCCGCTAGTCAATCAGAACAGTAAACGAAATCATCTTTTTGATGCTTTACTGTGTTAAACATGCCAGACGCTTCAAAATAATTCAGGTTATAATTTCGTCTGGTGGTCAGCTTGTTTAATTAAGTAACGAGAAAAGTTTTAACGACGGACAACTTTTTTGCATGGCGGTCCTTAATGTGGGCGGAGCTTCAATGCAGACTTAAGTAATATCAGACTATAACAAACCGCCTTTACCTTTTGTTTTGTTCTACTCTAAAATTTAGTTTAGTTTAGTATAGTTTAATTCATAAGGGTTTAACGTCCCAAAGCGACTCAGGCTATGAATGACGCCACAGTGAAGGGCTCCAGGAATTTCAACCACCTGGGGTTCTTTAACGTGCACTGACATCGCACAGTACACGGGCCTCTCGAATTTTCCCTCCATCGAAATTCAGCCGCCGCGGCCGGGATCGAACCCACGTCTTTTGGGACAGGAGCTGAGCGTCGTAACCACTGAGCCGCCGTGGCGGCTGCTCTAAAAGTTAACTTTGTCGTAAATAGAGAGTGTCAGTGCGAAGATTCTGGTACTTTATATAATACCTGAAGTCAAGCGATTTTTCTTTTAGAGGTTAATCACTGTACTGTTTTGGTGATCGTTTTTGACATTTCAACGCAAAAACATTCTGTCCTGAAGAAAATATTGGCTGTGGGCACGTGACGCGTCAGTAATATTGAGGTGACGGAAGAAAGTGCATTATTCAGGGACAGGAAATTGCCTCTATACCGGCGTCCGAACAGCAACCTGTGAGTTGGCACGGCGATCAGCGAAACCCAAATGATATCAGGACACGCGAGGGAAATTTGGGCAACGTCCGTCTTTATGTATACCTCATTCTCACGCTATGCTAGTCACTTAAGTATTGCTTTCTTGTTAAGGACGCTTGTCTGCGAGCTTCTTTTTTGGGGGGGGAAATCCATTGCATGCGTTAAGACAATAAGCGCTCGCGCTAAAATACATGCTATGTTAATTATCTTTCCGCTTACACATATCCCAACACTGCGCGATATATGAGGCCAGCCGCGGTGAAGGCTAGTTTAATGCACATATTTCCAGTAGCGTTCTGCGCATGCGCCAGGCATCCTCGTCCACCATTTTCGCCTAGCTTTCTCTGAAAAAATGGCGAACGAGCTTGCTGCGCGAGTTTTTGCGTTTGTGTATCCATCGGCGCATATAGAACTGCATGGGCGCAGTGCTAGCAAGACGTTCCAGAAAAATGACAACGGCGGGGGGGGGCTTATAAAAACATAACAAAAGCAGAACTGAGGAAGAAAAAGAAGGAAAACACGCTCACTTTAACAATATGACGCGATAGCGTTAAAGGGTCTCTACTATCGCTTGGTGGTCCCATGGCTCACCTTTTTTGCAGAGATCGACACGCTTGTTGCCATCACATGATGTTTTGTTACACACCGTCGTCCATATTAATTGGCGCCGATAATTAACTAAATAATTAAATAAAACTATAATCATTTATAATGAAATAACTAATTAAATAAAATTATATGGCCGTAAATGTATAGATTGCCTCTAGGCTGCCTATAGGATTTGCATTGCATATAGACTGTTCTCTAGGGTTTGTCTATAGAGAGTATATAGACCTCATAGGCAAGTGTATGTCTAAAGAAATTTGTAAGGGCGGGCGCCATCTTTTGGCGCACAGGCTGGCTCCCACAGTGTGCGCGGGAAACAATTGGTGATAAGCGGACTAGGAAAACACCAAGGCTTCCGTTGAGCTTTCTGGACCTGCTATGGCGGCTCCTTTGACGGCGGTGCAAACTATGTAAGTATAGCCGCGGATAATGCTTGCACCCGCCCACCCATCATGTCAGCACTTCCCGGCCAGCTGCCACCTCAACCTTTGCATCGCTTCCGAACACACTTCGCTTTCGAACACAGACGCGGCCAAAGCAGACGAAACTTCCGAAAGCGCGCGAGTGACGTCATTCCCGAGAGTTATCATTTTAAACGAGAATCGAATAAGGCGACCTGTCAGACGCCCTTGCAAGTGTGTTAACAGCGATGTTGTTGAGCTGCTGCCTGGTGAAGTGTAAATGGGTCTTTATAAAGTCTTCGGTTTCCGGGGGAGGAGAAAACAACCACCATTTACTGGCCGGACTACTTGGCGCAGTTGCATGGCACGGGGACAAAAGGCCCGCCTCCTTCTTTCCCGCGTAGCCTTGGCTTCAGTGCCACAGAAAGTTAATCGCGAATGTAGTGCAGATGGGCTTGCGCCGAGCAGAAGCGTGAAAACTCCCCACGCTTTGAAGACATTAGACACAATTAGTATACCACGTACGGTGTCGCTGTTTCCTTTATCGGAGTAGCCAGAGCCCGCGCGCCATCAGTGCGCATGCGCAGGTCGCCTTCAGGGCGCCAGATGGCGCCAGATACCGGACAGCTGTGCGCGCGCCTGCCGCATCAGGACCAATCGGCGCGTGCGCACTGGCGGTGGAGAGGCTTCCAGTACTCCTGTAGCGGTAACGGTAACACGGATTTCTAAAGGTGTCTATTACATCACTGTCGCTTCGTTTTACCTGTCCAAGCAGATTTCTGTTGTATACGTACCCGTAGAAACGTATTTACGGATGCACTCACATGCCCAGATACTGCAAGCAGGGCGCTCTGTATAGTCAGTGGCACCGATTGTGGTTACGGCGATCGTTTCCGTTCTCTCCCGTCTCCCTTAGTATGCTTAGCTTATTTTCGATCCCTCAACCGACTTTTCGCTGGTTCTCTGCATCCCAATTTTTTTTATCAAGAGTAGGCGCATTTTGCTATTTCGTTTCCAACCTATTTGGTGTAACAGCTACGCTAGCCTACCGGCGAACTATCGGCTTTACTCGGTGTAGCCATAAAGGGGTGGTGTCACATTTTTTGTGTGTGTGTGTGTGTGGGGGGGGGGGGGGGGGGAGTCTGCCTCCAAGAGCACCCTGGAGATACGCCCGCCCCTGAGTGCTAGTATCTTCTAGGCCCACGCTGGGGCGCGCGCGCCTCAATCAAGAATACACGATATGGTTCGCCTGCATTTTCAGTCTGAAAGAAAGCGAATTAAGTGCAGTGCTGACAGCGTACAGTCCAGCAAATAGGTCAGTTCACAGATGTCTCACACCTCTCTGCTCTACCTAGACAAATTGAATTGAATTGGCTGTTGGAGAAAGGAAATGGCGCAGTATCTCTCTCACATCTCGGCGGGCACCAGAACCACGCCGTAAGGGAAGGGATAAATGAGGGACTGAGAGAAGAAAGGAAGAAAGAGGTGCCATAGTGGAGGGCTCCGGAATAATTTCGACCACCTGGGGATCTTTAACGTGCACTGACATCGCACAGCACATGGGCGCCTGAGCGTTTTTCCTCCATAAAAACGCAGCCGCCGCGGTCGGGTTCGGACCCGGGAACTCCGGATCAGTAGTCGAGCGCCCTAACCACTGAGCCACCGCGGCGGGGCCCATAGTGAAACGTCAAAACTCGTTTTTAATAAAAAAAGCAATATCAATATGTGTGTTCGCCTACATGTGTTTGACATCGCAAACTGGTGTGCACTTTGTATGCGTAGTCATAACGCGAAGTCAGTCATGACTCATAATATTTATGCAATGCAGCACGACTCAGCACTTCATTTCAGCAACATATAGCACTTCTCAGCACTTTCGAGCAATATATATAAATTGTACAGAGTTTGTACAAAGTATGCACACTCATGCCTCGTAGTTATAGTCATTCTGTACCGTAGCTTTACTGAAAACTTTAATGCTTTCGCATTCTCACATTGTCTGTGCCGAATTTTAGGAGTTTGTTTCAGCTCGCGTAAAAAAAAAAACAGCTGACAGCGCTGATATAAGTGAATTTAGTGATGCTTCAGCGCCTTTTTCAAGTCTGTATAAGCTTGGTGCACCGTCATCGGGTCGCCAGGAAAAAGAATAGTCGCCACTACTTATGTGTACTTTTATCATAAAACAAGGAACCTTGCTCATGATGAGACGGTGCTTCCAAAACACGGCCACTTAGTGTAACGCCACCATCGAGCGGCCGTGTCCAAAACATGTTCCTCTTACGGATGATTACGGTTTTGGTTGCGACCACCGTGGTTGCGACTATCCAAAACATGTTCCACTTGCGGATGACTGCGCTTTCGGTTGCAGCCACCACGGTTGCGACTAATTCCAATACATGTTCCACTTGCGGTTGTGGTTGCGACTAATTCCAATACATGCTCCATTTGCGGATGACTGCGGTTGTGGTTGCAACCACAGTGATTGGGACTTTCAATAACATGTTCCACTTGCGGATGATTACGGTTTCGGTTGCGACCACCCCGGTTGCGACTTTCCAAAACATGTTCCACTTGCGGATGATTGCTGTTACGGTTGCGACCATCGTGGTTGCGACCTCTCTGTTTTATATGACTTACTTTTTTACTCTAGAACAGCTGAAATTGTTAGTTTAGCCAGTGTTTGTTAATCACTCCGTGCTCAAAGTTCGCGCTCTTTCAAAAAAGCGTATCTGAAAAAAAAAATGCACTTCAGTTGCTTTCATGCTCATTGTAAAGTTTACATTATCACATACCTCTTTTTCATTTTTTGCACATATTTCTTGTGTTCAAAGCAAATTTGTAGACGGGCAATTCCAGAACCGAAACTGGAGTACTTGTTTAAAAGTTGTCCGTGATCTTGTCATTGTAGTGATTCATCCGCTTTTGTTACGGGCTGGCTGGGCTGGCTCAGCCGGCCACGCTCAGCGCGGGTCCGTGTATCAAGTCAGCTTCCACGAATCGTATACTACGTCATACCAACGCACACTTGTTGCCTGTTCGCCGCGATACGCGTTTGCCAAGTTACGAAAAAGTATGAATAATGTCAGTGAAATCACCATCGTGATGCGAGCGCTCGTCTCCTTCCCGTCGTAAGCCAGCTGTGAGAGCGCAACTCGACGCGTCTCTACCGGGCTTTGTCAGCGCGCTGTGCCAGCGATTCCTTCAGGCAACAAACTTCATCGTACAGTCTCTCAAGGCAACGCTCCGTCACCATGACCATACCGAAGACTGACACTTGCAAAAAGGTCAATTTGTCAATTTTTTTTTAGTTCCTAAACGCTGTCAGTGCGTGTTTTTAACCCACGGCAGCTTTCATTTATTCGCGCATGTCTTACTTTATGGCGCTGCATTGTGTGCTTAGCTGTCTCCGTTGTGTGTTTAGCTGTGTCCATTGTGTGCGTAACTGTCTGGTTGAAGCAGTTCTCATACCTAACTTCGATCGGTTGTAACTTTTGGAGTCGTGTGACAGTTGAGAACGTATTCATTTTAGTTTCTCTAGTCGTCGCATTGTTGACACTGACTGTGGTCCCTAGATTTGTATAGGGACCGCACAAGCACGCCCTGATTACTGATTTCGGTTTTGAACAGCGCTGTGTTGAGCATGATTGCGGTTTCGGTTTCGACTTCTCTGTTTTACATGATTGACTTTGTACTGTAGAACGGCTCATATTGTTAGCCTAGCAAATGTTTGTTAATTGCACCGTGCTCACAGTTCGCGCTTTTTGAGAAATGCATATCTGAAAAAAAAAAAACTTTTTCACTTCAGTGGCTTTCACGCGCTTTGTAAATTTACATTGCCACATTCCACTTTTTATTTTTTTGTGTATTTTTTGTGTTGGTTTAGTTCTTAGCCCAGAGCCAGTGCAGTTGTTCTCCTGGGATGTGAGAACTGTGCTAATTATAACTGCGAAGAGCATAGCGTTTTTTTTTTTTTGCACAAAATTGCTTATGGTGCTGAATTACATGCAAGTATAGGTATGCTCACAGGTGCTACTCTGTGATCATGCTCACAAAAAAAAAAAAAGCTTGGGGGGCCTAAGAATGATGTTGAAGTTTCAGATGCAAGAGACTTTGAAAATCACATGTGCAATCATATGTTATTGGAAGTGCTCTTGCTCTTTAAGGAAGTTATTCTTGCTCACACTATCAGTCCTTGTGGCAGTTGCCCTGTTATCTGGTCGGGAACATGCTTAGAGGCCGGAAAAGCACTTCATTAGCAGAAGCACACTGTCTTCATAGCCTGTTTTGCATTTTTTATGCTGGTCTTAAGTGACGTCACAAGACTTTAGTGTAAGAAATATGCAGGAGAGATTTTAGTGCGTTAAATTTCAGTCTCACAAATTCATCTGGCCCGAAACATCTCTTTGAGCACACCTTTTGTGTAACTATTTTTAAAGCAAGTTCAGTACCATTTTTTTGTAGTGATTACAGCTTAATGTGCTATTCCTATCTTTGCTAGTCTGCTTTATTTTCTGTTCTTTTCTTTTGTTACACATCAGGATACAAACCCCACTCGTGCAATACAGTCCAAGTTATCAGTCATTTCTCCTGTCAGTATATGGAGAAATCATGATTACACATAAAGAGAAATTGTGTATATGGGTGATTAGTAGCCTCCCTTATTATCAAACCTCTTTGAGCGCTGTGAACGGACATTTGTTTCCTCGGTTTGGCGACAGCTAGAGGTGTTACATTAGTTTTGTGGCCACCCGGTTATGTTTAGCAGGAAAAGATACAGCCAGGAGAGTGTGTATAAATATTGTGAGAGAATTGCAAGAATGGTATAGTTGGTTGGAATAGTAGTAGTAGTTAACTTAAGCATATTTTCTTTCACGGATTGCTGCTGTGGCATTTCCAGGAAGTGGCACCATCTACAAACAAGCCGTGAATGTAATATTGCTGCCCATTGCACTGTTATAGGAAGCTTTCCCAACTACTAGTCCAAACTGCACACAGTAGTCTCTCTAGAATGCTGTCTATTGTAGTAACTCATAGATTCAACCTACTCTCCAGCCTAGTCTCCTACTTACCACAGAATCTCTAATGCCAGTGATGGATGTACAGGCTTCATTCCTTTGCGGTTTCATAATTGTCATCATCATCATCGTAGCTGTGTCTTTTAGAGGACAAAGGCCAGTTCTCCAATTAGCCAGTTCTTTGCTATCCACAGCCATTATATGTCAAATCAAATTTATTTCTGCCTTGAAAAGGTACAGACAGCGGAGGCGCAGAAAAAGCTATAAGATACAGCTTGACAAAGCCGCAGCCCCCTTTTGCTTGGCAGGGGCTTCACAGCAAGGCTTATAAAACAAAGGCAATTGGTTAACGTATTAACAGGTATACAATAACGAAACTACAAAATAAAGTGAAACAGCATTATACAATATTGAATCGACATTCACACTCGACAAGCGCAGATTGTTAGCAAAGAAAAAGAATAAACATATTCTACATGTCATGGTACAAAGCACGCAAAGATTTTTTTGACGAACTAAAGAGGTCAAAATTATTATATGCATATGTATTTAGCAGGGAAGGAAGAGTGAATTGCTGGCGTTCTCTACCTGAATTTATTCAAGGAGTCGGCACTATCCAAGTCTCCGCATACCTTGTCGTGTAACTGGCTTCTCGGGCATGTAATTCAGCAAGGTTACGTATGTAGTTTACATTCCTGCGTGTAACACGTGTTTACATTCCTATTATATGTTCCAGTAAACCTATTAATCTCATTTGCCTGCCGACTTTCTGTTACCCTAGCAGATTATCAGTTATCTCTTCCCTGTATTAGAAATCCCACTCAGGACTACAGCATTCTACAGTGTATCTATTGACCAATCGTCAGTTATCAGGCGCGTAAAAAACATCGGGTAAACTTCACTGGGGCCAACTTGCCATATGCAGGACATTGGTGCGATAATAGGTAATGAAAAAGTTCTCCCTCTCCTTTTCTTCATTCAGACTGTCCTCGACAGCGCCGGGAAGCTCGACTTTGGTGAGTTTGAGCTGCAGCTCTTCGACGGCCGCTACATGAACAAGCGGCAGCAGCAGCAGACGTCCGACGTGAAGCTGGGCAGCTGGCTCAAGCCATCCTGCATTCCCATCTCCATCATCCTGCTGCTTATTGTGCTGGTCGTCCTTTTCCCGCTGCTAGGACACTCTCGGGATGGTGGATTCTCAGGGCAGGGCACCAGCAAGGATGGGAAACCAGTCACTTGCCTCAATTCATGCTCGTAAGTTTGTCTCAAGATAGTGCTGTCATTTCTCTAGTGTGGACTCCTGTGTTTGCTTAACTTCCTGACTGCTTAGAGGGATGGTCATCACCTGTGATTACTGTCATTTCTCTAGTGTAGGCTTCTATGCATGATTATTATTGTGACAACTGCTTTGATTATCAATACTCATCAACGTCAGGGAGTAGCAGTGTCAGAGGCCACTAGACTCCTGTGTCTCAATATTTTCGTGGTTGCTTAAATTGCTTAGCATTATCATAGAGTAGTAATGTAATTCCTCTTGCGTGGACTCGTGTTTGCTTTTTCTCTGATTACTTATGAGTATCATCATCATTAGCATCAATGAGTAATGTCATTTTTCTAGCGCAGGGCTCGGTACTTATTTTCTTGACTACCCAGATTGATCACTGTTGTCAGTGACAAGGAGTAATGTCATTTCTCAATATAGACTCCTGCATTTGATTGCCTTTCTGGCAGCCTAGAAGAAAGCAGGGAAAAATGGCTACAAATTAGATTGAGGACAGTGTGACATGCTGTGGAAAGGAAAATGATGATTGTTACGTTGAGAGGCAAAAAGAGGTGAACATGGATTAGCGACTTGATTTAATGATATTCTATAAATGAGAAAGGAGATTAGGGTGGTGTCTGGGATGTGGGTGGCTGAGGTTAGTGTAAGACAGGGATAATTGGAGACTGTAGTCTCTGTCGCAGTATACATAATTGGGCTGATGAGGGTGATGATCACCTCAGTCTTTCGTTGTCACTTGTTTTAAACTGTGCAGTATGCAGCTGAAAGTCTCAGTTGCAGGTTTTCTATGCTTCACATCACCTCAAATTGTTTGTTAGGTCATTGCCATTGTTCGGCTGTTGAAATAAAAAAATGAAATTGTAAATTTTCGCCTGGTATAGATGAATTCCATATCGTGACTCATGTGCGCTATTGTCTTGTGCACCATTCTGGAGAAAAAAAAATGCACATCCATAAATTTGGTGTGTCTAAAATTTGGTGCTGCACTATGAAGCAAGGTTTCAAAGATGAAAATTCTTATTGACTATTCACATGTCAATCTTTTTTGCAAATTTAGAAGAAAACTACTTAACTTGAATAATATTTTCCTTCACAGTGCAAGCTTCATCGCACTGAGCTCTTTCAGAAATTATAGTAGGATATGAAAGCATGTCTTGAGCAATGGCTTTTACAGCATGGCTTGGTTACACACGTACCACAACAACCTGCATATGGCTCTGTTTCATGCTCACGTGACAACCGTTTGCACGTGCCTCGCACTGCCTTTGTTGTATTTAGGTGGGGCGCACACTATTGGGGGGAGGCGCGCCCACATTCTTCATGCACCCCACCTCCCAATTCGTGCAATTTTGGCCATGATTGAGTGGGACACATTGTCGTGGGAGTCCCAAAAGCTCAGAAACGCCTCTAAGGTGCCACACACAGCTAGGAGTGAGACCCTGAATACGTGCGGTGGGTCCAACTATGGCCGGTCTGGAGCACGTGTCCATCATATGTAGCAAGCGCTTGGAATGCTGCCTAATAACGTGCTGCCCAGTAATATCTGCAGATTTGTGCTCACAGTTTTGATAGACTGAATGTAGCAGTGTTTATGCCAGCCGCATAACGCGGGAGACTGAGATAAAAGTATCACCTCTCTTTGAATTTTGCTACTGCTAAATACCAGTGTTCTAAAACAGGAACATTTTCATTAAACTCACTGCCAGTGAAAGACACGCAGAGTTTAGTCCTTTTTTTTTTCCCCAAAATCACAATTATTTGTCATTACTTCTCTTCTGTATTGTTTATTTTCACTTTTTTTTTCACCAGACAAAAACTGTGACAAGGCCCAAAATATGTGCTTCGAGTAGCAATAATTCAAAGTTTTTAAATTATTTAATAATAGCTATTACAGTTGCAGTGTTTTTTGCAATCATCGTGAAGTACTGTGTGGAAGAAAATTTCGAACAGTGTACTTTAAAGGGAAATGAAAAATTGAATTTGATATGCCAATTTTTGAACTTTTAACTTGTGAAAACCTTGCGCACCACATCAAAGTTAAACAAAGCGCTGCATTTTGCTGACCTAGGCTCTGAGGGGACAAAGCCCAAGCTCACTAAGCACGACATTCTGTTGTGCAGTCATGGTGAAATGCAGAGCACGGATTACGGGGCTAGTCAAATGCAGGCCGGTCATGTTTGCATGTGCGAATATCCTCGATCGTTGCCGCTTTAACGTGAGGGAATTCCATGCTACACCAGTGTTTGCCATGGAGTTGAACTCCTTGAAGCTATGGTACTGGCTCCATTTTATTTTTTAAGGAACTGTTTGCTGGTAATCGATTAGTAAGAAAAATTGTTAGAGATTGCCGAGAATGTTACACCTCTTGAAAAGTAATCAATGCAGTACTAAATTCATAGAAAATATAATTTATTAGAAGTAATAAACTACTTGTAAAGCATTGCGTGCAAGTCTGCTCATTACTCAGACAGTCGTAGGATTTATGTTAACAATTGTTCCTATTCTTGTTGTCATGTGGACCAGGTTCACCCTGCTGGAGAGCATACCTGAAAACCTGACGTTCGCATCAGGTTCGCCATCACACGTCAGCACGTACGAGGGCTGGAAGACGCTCTTACAGCTCGCCACAAGAGAAATCAAAATTGCATCTTTCTACTGGACCCTTCGTGGGGGTGACATATACGAAGACCCTTCAGACTGGCAGGTGAGAACTGAGAGTTAGAGAAAACACCTGCCATTGCCATTGGGAAGTAGCCCTCATTATAATTTAATATTAAATAGCGTATTATAATATACATTGGGACTCATGTATCTTTTATGAATTTGTATTAAAGGAGCAAATTGAAAGTCACATTGGAAACTTCACCAATCTTCATCTTAATTAAACAACTATATATACACCTCATTTTAGTTGCATGTTTTCTTCTCTGTAATGATGCAGAAGGCATTAGAATACATTGATCACCTTATCGTATTCCCCTGCAACTACTAAATAATTTATAATTGAATTTCTTCTCTTCTCCTGTTTTGGTTTCATTAACCGAACAATGGCTGTGATGTGTAAGGAGAGTTTATATTAGATGAGTCATGAAAAACTACAATATAAATGCTATGCATTGTTTTTTATTCGCATTCTTGAAGCAGGCTAGCTTAAGCATTGCAGTGGATTAAAACTGTACCTGCGATTATATTGCAGCTTTTTCATGCTTCATGTGACCTAAACGCCCCATACGCATCCCAGCCTTCATTCAGTTGCTGAAACCAAAACAGTGTCATGGAGAAATTCAATTATAAATTATAAATTTCGAACCAGGGTCAAAGGGAAGTACCATGAGATGATCCATGTATGCTAATGCCTAACACATCATTTGAAAGAAAAAAAAAACAGGCAAGCGAATTTTTGGTGTTGATGTTCCTTTACAAGGAGTAATTAACCATTAGCATTCACCTAATCTTAGCCAAACGGCCACGTAGGAAAGCTATACAGCTTTTTTGGAAACTGCATATTTGAAGAAAATTTGTCCTGTTCCAGGGCTGCTGTCTGCTGCACCTTGGGATTAGTGCTAAGCACATTGGACTAGCCTTTACTGTAGTAAATTAAAAAAAATAAGGTAAAACTGTTCAGAGCCAAGGAAATGTAGCGTTCCATTTGTCTCATTTTTAATATTGAGCATGTGTAATTAGTAGTGTCCAAATTTTCTTTCGAGCTCTTTGCTTACTATGCTTTCATGAAGTGTCTTTCAGCATTTTCATGCATACCACTGTTATGATGACTTTTGTTGGGAAAGATGAGATCCTTACTTGTGTATTCTTGATGAAAGGGTGAAGACATCTTCAAGGAAATCGTTTTGGCTGGCCAGAACCGCTCCATTGACATCAAAATTGCACAGAACAAGCCAAAAGAAAAGGAACCTAACCTGGACACAGAGGAACTTGTACAGCAAGGTATGTTTCACCCGGCATATATTTCGAATGCGCAAAAACTTTACAAAGCCCTGTCGAGCATGCAGACATGGTTAATGCTCGGTTCAGCATTCTTATCATCACCCTGTTCTTATAAATGAACAAGTGTCAGGACAGATTAGGAGGCTTGTTAAATGCAAAAAAAAAGTAATAACAGCAGCCCTTGACACCAGAGAGGTTTTGAAAGCGTCATAATTTTTCTCAAGATATTCGTACTTACAAACACTGTCAAAATTTGAACTGAGGACAGCTGCTATCAGAGCTCTGTTCACTAGAGCATCGTGACCACAAGCGACTTGTTGACGTCATCTTAGAAATACTTCTTGCTGGTTTATGGTTTTAAAGTTACTTCTTGCTGGATGAGTTGATTCGTGGTTTTAAATTCTTGAAATCAATTTCAAGTCAGTTAAAGCCGATTTAAACTTGTCGATCTTCTTTACTTTCCTTAATGTGAGCTTCACTCTGAATAATAAGGAAATAATTATGCCACAACAGTTTGCTAAAAATTTTTAAAAAGTTACTGTAATGTGCTTTTCTTGGTTGTGTATACTGTTGGCTTCTGTACTTTATATGATGAGTACCAATGCTCTCTCCTCTAAAGGCTGCAGGGCGCTGAAAGCAATAAATAAGAATAGTTTCTTCATTCATATTTCTATAAGGGTTAGTGAGTGTTGTTTCCAGAAAAAGCTATTACTCTCTATCACATTCACGTTAAAACTCTCGCCATTTGTCTTGGGTGTGTCTATAACAGTGGCAGGATTTCTCGGTGCTTTCAGGTGTTGCAACAGTGAGGAGCGTCGACTTTGAGCATCTCCTGGGTGCTGGCGTGCTTCACACCAAGTTTTGGATTGTCGACGACCAGCACATTTACGTCGGCAGTGCTAACATGGACTGGCGATCTCTGACTCAGGTTGGTCTCTGCTTTGTGACTTTTACGGCATCTGATGATGGTGTGTCCTTGATCAGCTTGCACAATGTATGGGAGCTCTCAGGTCGATTTTGGTGTTATCGCATTCATCTGCCCATGTAACCTTGGTAAGAAACGAACAAATGTAGATAGACGTTTTCATTTTAATTCCTGGTAAAATAAACAAAGATGAATTAAACTGAAAACCATCTGGCACACCTGCTGGCAGTTTCATTTCAGAATGAAAGTTGATAAGTCAATCATACTTGTCGACGGCCCCAGGTCCTTTGGTAAAGAACGAAGTGGGGGAGAAACGTTTCAGCGTATGAACCAGAAAAGTAAACTCAATCAAGTTGACTTGAAAGCTGAGAGAGCTATAACTAATTTTATTTTAAAAAAAACCTCGTTTGTGATCACATGTTCATTTCCCATGCCGATTGCTTCATGCGCATTCATTACAGTACATGCTAAATGTATGTAAAACCTCTTCTTGGGTTTTTATGCTATGAGAACAGAGATTATTGGGCAGATGCAACAATAGGGTAGGGGTTAATGAATTAGAACTAGTAGAACTACTAGAAATAGTAGAAGTTTGTTGACGCATTTGTTAAAAATTACAGGAAAAAAATGCGTTATCCGGGAAAATATTTGATCCAAACAACCTAACTTTCAAAAAATATATAATTTCACTTCATAAAAATGTCGGTTACCATATCTTGGCACTAAGTTTAAATGGCTCATTTTCTAGTTCGTATCTGCATTGTCCTCAGTGTGGAAGAAACTTCGTAACACATCTGGTCTGTCAATGGTAATGACGAAAATAACCGGAATCTTTCTCACTTTTTCCAGACGCTTCACCACATTACATTTAATGCACTGCGGGAAAGCCACCGCGGTGGCGAACTGTCGCAGCATTTTTTGTAGTGAGAGCTACACTGGGCTACCAGTCAAGCATTTCGCGGTGTCTGGAAGAGGACAGTTGTGCGCATGCGCCGTTACCATGGCAACCGGAGAGGAGCAGCAGATGCGGCGTGCGATTCGCCATCGCCGCGGTTGCGCGCCTGTTCTATCACCCGAACCGCGAGGCGCATGCGCAGCATTGCTTATAAAAGCCGGAGATGTAATGGGCGGCTGTATCACAATGTTTGACATGGATGCAGAGAAGGAGAGTCCAGCCGCTGCTAA
The DNA here is from genome assembly GCF_052857255.1 of Amblyomma americanum. Lineage (NCBI taxonomy): Eukaryota > Metazoa > Arthropoda > Arachnida > Ixodida > Ixodidae > Amblyomma > Amblyomma americanum. The sequence goes on from NC_135505.1 coordinate 122,861,611, forward strand.
ACGGCAGTATAGACAAGAGAAGATTAACTCTTCCGATCCCGAGGTTGTCGCCTGGCACTTGGCTACTCAACAAAGAGGGAATGAGCGTAAGAAGGCGAAGAGATCAGTGGAGACGCCCGAACAGAGAGAGGAACGGTGCATAGCCGCCAAGATAGAGCCTACATGTCTCTCATTGCTAAACATAGTGACCACAACAAGCTCAGTCAGGGAAACGTACCTCTCGCTACGTATTTCCTGGCATAGCCGAGCTAAGCCACTGCCAATTTTTTGTTGCTGCATTCCTCAGACCCAGCCCGCTGTAAGTGCATTGTTGTCGTTCTCAGATGGTTCACGCATTGCACTCAGGCACTGCAAAGAAGCTGTTTGAATGTGACTGAGTTAAAGAGCTTATATCGCAGAAAATCCAGCGTTGGTGTTGTCGATTTTGAGTGAAAAATCTATGAAAAACACCTAGAGAAGCAACCTAGAAGGCAGGTGGTCTACCCAGGTCACGTAACCTTGTGGCATCATCACAACCTGCCCACCGGATTGTGAGCAAACTGACCACCGTGTCAGGTAGGAGTTAATGATTGGTGGTGAGAGCACAAGGCCCACCGGTGGCAGCACCTGCCATCGCAGGGCCATGGCACATCGCTCAACCGCTGCACCATTGTGCAAGTAATGGTATGAGGACTCCCAGGGATCTGTGATTGTTGAATAAAGAATGACGAATTCTGCATATATGGGTATTAACCCACTGAAGCTATCGTGCCATACACTTAAGATGGATCTTAAGTGTCCTCTACAGTTGTTTTCCTTCATGTCGTGACCCTGCGGGAATGGCCCGCCATCAATATTGCCCACCATCTTTTTTTTATGCTTTGCTCCTTTTCATCATGGTGGTACTGCAGAGCAGTCACCACTGCTGTTGTCTGCAGCTGCCTTTCAGCTCTTTATGTTGCGTGGCTAGGTTCAGCCAACTCATATGTTTTCACAAGAATGGTTGGTTGGTTGCTAAACATAATATTATGTGACCAGGATTTGTCTAAATTTTGAACTTAGTATCTGTGGTATTCTGTTATCCAGGAACATGTTAACCAGAAGAAAAATGGTGTCTCGTTATGGGGTGTACTTATCACTCACGATTTTGAGCATTTGAACCAAGAAGCCGTTAGAACCAGGAACATATCAGTGAGGTTCTACAGTAATCCAGCAGTGTGTTTCACCACTCAGTTTCAGGTGAAGTGTTGAATCAGCCCCAAAGCGGCAGAAGTTACTCTATCCTGAACAACGAACAAAGGAACAAATGCGTTTTGGCAATGAGTTTGGTGGAGTTTGTTCTGTTCAACCAATTTCACAGTGGTCTGTTAGGTTGCATGGTCGCGGGGGACAACTTGAAGTTGGGCTGTTTCTGTCGATTACCACGTTTTATGACTAAACGGCTACTTTCACTCGAAACAAGGCTTTTATAAGTGAGAAAATTTTTAAAAAAAATTGAGTGCAAGTACATAGGTATTGCTGCCATGGGCTGTGAGACTGCCTAATGTCAAGCGCAGTTTTTCACGCGAGACTCCGAGGTCAAGCCACAATACTCTGCTATTACACTAGTGGTCGCAAACTTCTTAGTGTCGTCACCGATGTCTCGCGTTTAGCCATAGTGGGTGGAAAAAATTATCCCTTTTTCAACTCTGAATTTATCCGCAATATGTGGACATTTCAGAGCTGAAAAAAATGTCAGCAAAGGCACAAAAAAAACCTATCGGAATTTACTAAATACATGATAAGGTGGAGCTGTCTTCGATGTCCCTTTAACTTCTGAATTGCAAATCAAGAATAGTGTCGCCATGTTTGAATGTTTACCTCCTTTTTCTATACAGGTGAAAGAGCTTGGCGCACTCATCTTGAACTGCGGCTGCCTGGCAAAAGATTTAGACAAGGTGTTCCAAGTGTACTGGGACTTGGGCCTCCCTAATGCCACGGTTCCCACCCATTGGCCCGCAGACCTCAGCACCAACATCAACGTGGAGACTCCCGCAAGCGTTGACTTCAATGGCACATCGACACAAACATACTTCTCAGTATGTCACGCTGTCATGCCTTCACAGATTCGAAGTTGGCAGTTATGGTGGTACAAATATTAAAAGTTTACAGCATTGCTTACCTCATAGTTGTGCCTATGCAGTCATCGGTCACGATTCACTGCTCAGATCATGCTAGTGAGTGGTGGTTAATTTATTACAGGAATTTTGATATCTTGGTTTCAGTTCATGAAGTAGTCAGATCTGGTGTAATTAGCAGCATTTTTAACTACTTCATTTACATTATTTTATATACAGGAATTTATGGAAAAGTGATCATATCCCTTTGTTCTCTCCTTTTTCTATCTCTCCCTCCGTTCCCCTTCCCACGTGTAGGGTAGCATACCAGGCGCTGCCAAGTTAGCCTCCCTGCCTTTCCGCCTTTCTATATATATATATATATATATATATATATATATATATATATATATATTTGATGCACATTAGGATTACTTACCATAGGAAGCACGTGACATGAAAATGTGCTTGCTGCCATGTTGAAAAAAAAAGTGCGCGAAAGTTTTGAAAATTGAAAATTGGCTGTTGGGAAAAGGAAATGGCGCAGTATCTGTCTCACATCTCGGCGGACACCTGAACCACAAAAGTGTTGGTGCCTTTTAAAATCATTAAGTGCATCTCAGGTACGTTTAAAAGCAGCTAGGCATAATTATTCTCTGGTTATAGGTCTGCAACAAGTTGGGCTCACAGCAAGTGCTTTGTTGCCTTTTGATTCGACTCCAAGCGCAGCTTGTCAAGCTGTATTTTGCACCATTTGTGCTAGTTGACGTAATAAAAAGCTTTTTCTGTTTATTGTTAGGTGCAGTTCCACGACTACTGTGATATCTGTTAAGATTAGATTATTGAAATATTAGACTTAAATTTAATGTCTTGTTACTTCACTTAATATCAATGTTTTGCAGACTCCATGTGCTGGTAGCTAGTTTGAATCAGAAGTGGAGGGGTTGGCTAAGTTCAGCTTGATGTGAGACAATCGTCACACAAATTATAGAATTTGACATCCTGAGTGTAGTCTAGAAATTATGAGTAAAAATTAAGCTGAGAATGTTTGAGAAATTGTTAAAATAATCTATGCACACGATTGGAACTAAATTCGAGATAACGCACGAGAGCGTTCACAAACATTTTTTTTTTTCTATTCCTATCACTGGGTTTCTCATCGGATATTGTTCTACATTTGGGCAATGCCGAAATTTAAACGCTATACTCTGAGTCTCATAGTAGGACCTGAATCCTGTGACGTTTGTACGTACTTATTTTTGCTGAACAGGAAAACCAGAAATTTCTTTAAATTGGGAAAACATATGGCTGTTCAAGGCTTTGTGGTAAAGTTATGATTGGTGCTTCGCACTGGAGACCTAGTGGAAAAAGAATTTTGTTAAATCAACGCTGAATAATGTTTTGAATTCTTTTTTTTTTGTGATCGTATGCATCTGCAGAGCTCCCCTCCATCCTTCTGTCCTGATGGCCGCACGGGGGACATTGACGGCATCTTGGACGTCATCACCAGTGCTCAGGAGTTCATCCATATAGCAGTCATGGATTATCTGCCAGTTACTCAGTACACAAAAGAAGTGAAGTAAGTTTCACTACCCTTGGCCGCCGGCTTCAGCAGTCCTTGTCTTGTTTGAATAATGTATGTGGATGAAAGCGAGTTGTCTACACACGCTTATATTCTTAAGTTGTTTGCACATCCTGACTCATCAGCAGCTCACAGTGCCAGTGATTTTGTATCTAGTATCAAGAGCCTTGAGGGGACCACTGCAATGTTTCAGCGGTATTGTAAAGCTAGTCAGGTTAAGTGCATTCTTTGAACATTGCATGTAAATGTAAGATGGAATAGGAAGGTTGCATTTCAATTGTAAAACGAAGTGCAAATAACATGGCTGCGGTAAATTTTTTATTCAACAAAACCTCAGCGCAGAAGTAATCGTGTAAGTTCTTTTTGTCACATATTTGCCGCCGTTGTCCAAGTGCTTGTTTATTGTGAGAACCAGTTTTTGCACGCTACGGTCATAGCAGTGTCTCACCCGCCATTTAAACCATGTTCCGACTTCTTGTGTTAACTTGTCATTATTGATCAACTACTTTGCACTGAGGTGTTTCTTCAGATGAAGAAACGAGCGAAAATCAGTGGGTGCCTGGTCTAGGCTTTTCGAGAGATGCTCCAAATCCTCCCACTCAAATCTTCCCAGATGTCAGGGGGTGCCGTGCACTGTCTAAACTTGGAACATTGTTCTTGAAACAGGCTTTGCGCCACTTGTTAACTGTTGTCTTCATTTGTTTTGAATGGGCCGATATGGCTGTTGCAAGGTTTCACACTATGCAGCGGCATTAATTGTTTTCCCTCCCTGGAGGCATGAAATCAATGAGCAGAATGCCATGCCTGTCCCAGAAAATTGTGGCATTACATTTTTTTTTAAAGTAGAAATCTTGAATTTTTGTTGTTTTGAGGAATGTGTGTGGCGCCTTTTGCAGTAGTTGTTGTTTGGATTCAGGCTTGTGTGGTAAAACTGGTGTTTCGTTTTCAGCCACTCAGTACAAAAATTGCTCTTCTTTCTATGCATATCATTCTAGAAAGTTCAGCACAAACCCCATCCGTTTAAATTTGTGTCCGTCAGTCAGCAGAAGTTGTGCAGCCTCTTCACTCCTAATTGTCCAGTTGTGCGGTTTCATTGGTCATAGTCTACGACACTTCAGGAACAAGTTCATGCAATTCCTCTATCATCACATGCCTATTCGAATGAATTTCAGCTTCAGTTTTGCGACAAAGACCATCAGTGACAACAATCAGTCTCCCACTCCTTTTTTTCATCTTGAGCATTTGCTCTGCTTTGTGAGAAATCACGGCGTCACTTTGCCACATAGTACTGTTTATTCATAAAATCACCATAACCAGTACAAACACGTCTGTGAATGTCTTCTAGTGGTTCACCTCTTGTGTGCAGAAAACATATCATGGATGCACCTGAAACTGGAGGGAATCTGAATCATGCAGACAATTCTAAACCATGCTTCTTGGCCAGGTGCCGAAAGCACACTGCAATTTGGACAGGAGAGGGAAGCGTAATGTTCAAGGCCTGTAGCAGTGCTGCCACCTCTTGACTAGCTTTGTGACTTAGCGGCTGGTGTTCTATCTTTCTGATGCATCTCATATTTCACTAGCCGTAATCGAGTTGAGCAGTGCCCGGAACATTGACTGCAGCACCTGTTAGTGTTACAAACTTCTCGGTGCATAGGGAAAGATTTTGTCTCCACGTTGTAGTAACTATTTTTGCACACAGTGGGAATGCTAGCATGTCTATGTCTATGAAGTGTGCATTGTGTAGTTCTTAATTGTGCACGCTTTTTACTGAAATTAGTGGCAGTAGCTGAGTCAAGTGTACTACAAGGCCACGGCTAGCTCTCTCTGGGATTACCAGTTACCCCTGCCTTGCTCCAAATATTCAGAGTGTTCCTCTGCTGTCCCTGGTTCTGTTTTCCTTTTCTCAGTATCCATCCTGCCATCCTGGCCATTCTGGCTGGGCTGGTATTATTATTAAAATTCTGAAACTGATTCCGTTTCGTCTTCGTACTTCCGGCCTTTTGTCTTGCCTCCTCTAGCTCCCACACTCTTCTTGGGCTTGAGCTGGTAAGAACGAGCGAATGCAGGTCATGGCATCTCTTTGGTCAGTGATGAAGAATGGGAAGTACAAAAAATGGCAATTGGAATTGGTTTCACACCAATCACGCACGCAACCTGTACACATTTCTTATTGTGGAAATAGTTTGTGTATATTACCTCCCCCGCCTATCCTCTCTTCCTGTCTCCTCACCTCTTTCATTTCATTTCTCTGTCCTGCCTGCAATCCTTTATTTCCACTGCCCCAGCTCATGTGCTTCAGTATCGATGGCATCTCCGGGGCTAGCAAAAATCTTTTCCTTCCTTTTTATTATTATTTTAATAAACCACTACTACTTAGTTTCAGAATCATTATTTTACTCTGGCCCTGGCTGTCGATTCAGTGTATCACACCTGCTCCCCCAAGTGCCACTTCTCTCTTGACTCCCAGCGTAATGCCAACTGGTGCTTTGTTCTCTGATCAATGCTGCACTTTTTCTATCTTTGAGAGTCGGAATCTGTTTTTATGGTGTTAATTACGGTCAAAGCTTGTTACAGCAAACACGAATATTACGAATTATTGGCTATATCAAACTGCTCCTAGATAGTTCTAACAAACACATGCATTTCTTGTTTTATATATCGAATGCAGTTTGCCATAAAACGGATATGTCGAACTACCGAGCGCCAAGCTGTGCTCAGCTAGATGGCAGGCGGCAGGATTTGCCTCTGTACGCGGGTGGCTGGTGGTGGAGCGGCAGGCGTTTGCACCACGATCCACATTTTGTCGCTTTGGCAACGACATCACAGAAGATAATGTGGCAAGAAAAGCTGGTAGCCAGCTGGTCGGCACTCGTTTGCGTTTCTCGCATCAGTCTGTAGTGGCTTGGAACCAGCGATATGATCTGTGTACCAAGCAGCCCACCAACTGTCAATCAGCATCGCATCTGCCTAGCTAGTGTGATCAGGCCCTAACTATACCAAAGAAAACCAATGCTACTGTTCTTGCTTTCGCACAGTAACATATTAATTATATTCACCATATTCACCCGTCACTCATATATAAGAGACGACTGCTACTTCAATTGCCCATGAAAGTACAGGAAATAAGAGACCTTACTGCATGCATTGAAGCAAAGACGACCTTTGTGTATGCTCTTGTGATGTCACGCAAGCATTCAGTTTGGTGGTCACTACCGGCTGGAGGAATCTTCCGGTTTCAATTTCAGTCGTGTTTTATATAATACTGGGCGTTTCAGCGAACACTTTCAAAAATTTTCAAAAATAGGCTTTTTGGTATAAAAATATGGCTTTTGTGGCACACTATTACCAGTGTTGGCGACGCCAGAAATCAGGTGAATAATCTTAGTAGTAAGCTGGTTAACTAATTTTTAATAATTAACTTTTTAACTAGTAGAGTAAGGTGCCGAGTTGCAATTAGAAACTTGTAGCTGGTCATTAGAAATAGCCATATCAGCTTTTAGAACTTCGAAAACGCGATTACCTTTGGTGCTGCGGCTCGACAAAATCTGGCTTTTTCGACTAGTTATGTGCACTGGAGGGGTTGCTTTGCGTGCATGTATTTTCGCACGATGCAGCCAGATTTTGTCGAGCCACAGCAGCGACGGTAATCGCGTTTTCGAAATTCTAAAAACTGGTATGGCTATTACTAACGTCCGGCTACAAATTTCTAATTGCAACTAGGCGTCTAACTGCAATACTTACAGCAACCATGTCATGGCCACTTTAATACAAAGTTTCATACAACTAATACAACTAAGCATGATATTTAAAAAATATGGGCAGCAGAATTTGCTTGGCACCAGCTTGATGAAATGGACTTCATATATAATTTCCTTCGCCAACTGCAGATTCTGGCCACGTATTGACGATGCCCTGCGGGCTGCAGCTATCGAGCGTGGCATCGAAGTCCACCTGCTCATCAGCAAATGGAACCACACTCACCATGACATGTACAGGTACCTTCGGTCGCTGTCTGTGCTGCGGTCACGATACATCAACCTCCATGTGGTGAGTGACATTAAAAACCACGCATATTGCTACTTCTCTAATTACCTGTTGAGAGACATTTTTTTTTTACAACCGAGTTTGGAGTAGTAGTTGCAACTGTGACCCACACTGAATCAGGATTTTGGCCTGAGCTCGTCAGTTCATTGTTAAAAAAAGATTAATCCAGTGTGATGGAACAGGGACCAGAGAAAACACATAACACAGGACGGGCGCTGTCCTGTGTAGTGTGTTTTCTCATGCTGTTATTCCGTCGTGCTGTGTTAGTCTTCTGATCCACACTTTGGTGAAGGTTAAAAAAAAAGTAAAGGAGTCTCATGTATTAAGGTTTCGGTGCACTTTGGAGATATTGGAGGGAGCATGTAACTCCACTTAATAAATGTACTCCACGATTTTCTTTAATAACTTGAGTCAGAAAATGCATTCATATGCAAGTGAACATGGTATGTGTGCAATTCACACTGCATAGTACCTTGCTTAGCTTTGCCTTTATGAAAAATTACAAATAAACATTAAAATAACATTTTCCTAGCCTTAATTAAACATTAGAACCACAAATGTGCTGAGTAGAAGATGCATGTGCCAGGTTTGATACTCTGCTTTATTGCGTGTGCTTATTTGGAGTCATCAGTGTTTCACAAAAGTCATCAGGAATGCTTACAACAGATTGTTCAATCGGGAAGATATAGGAAGTTGGAGGTGTCACTATGGGAAAGGCTACCCAGGTGGTGCGTTGAAGCCATGCTGTAAATGTGGTGCTTGAACTGAACTTTCTTGATGCAATAGTGTCCTGTTACAATGAAGTTATACTCCTGTTGAGTGCGCAAAATAAAGTGCACATGCAAACAGCGTCACTTGCAAAGAGTGCACTATGGCCGAGCTAAATGGCATAACATAGGTGCACTCGCCGAAATGTGCACTCGGATCGGACTGCGTTCACAGAACTCGCTTTGAGGGCCCAGTTGTAGCCTCGATGGCAGTGATTTTTTGGGCACAAAATGTAATATATAAGAGAGTATGCACGCAGGTGGATTTTACCTGTTGCATATATATATTTATTTTGTGCAATCGTTTTTAGATAGCGACTCGCAAAACAACTCATCACTGAGATGTGCTGTAGTCCGCCATGTTGTTTGTTGTCCGGACTCTGGATGTACTCGGAACTTGTCTTGACTTTCTGCACTGTTACCAAAAACAGATTTAATGTGGTCATGGTCGAAAATTCAGCTGTGTTCATTTTTATGTGCTCTACTTCTCTAAATAAGCATATACCTGAAGGTCATGTTTATAAATCGCCATTTCAAAAAATTTAATTGTTAACTTGACGCCATTTTCATATCTACAAGTGCACTCTGCTTTCCCACCTAGAATCATATATAGTCGAGTCCGCTTATAACAGTGTTCAAGTGCCACAAAAATTCCATTGTTATAACCGATAATTGTTATAAACAGGTTGCACGAAAAAAAGCATAACAACTGCAAAGAGGGGTCACGGACGGCAAGTGACATGCGAGCTCCGCTGAGGCGTCGTTTTGGTGGCACCGAAAGGGGCATCGTAAAAAAATACGAGAAGGTTGCTGCGGCTACCTCTCAGCTTGAAAAATCCCTTAGTGTCCGAAAACAAAACAAAGAAAACATGAAAACTTGAAAGCATTTAAATAGGGCAAAATAGCTTGCACTTCTCACTTCTTTGTTGAAACAAACCCGTAATCAGTGAGTTTCGACTGCTTCGCGGCAATCTTGCTGACATCGTTCTGGAGGGCATCCAAATGTTGGACATGTCCGAGTGAAAGGTCTTTTGCAAAAATGAAGTCCCGCAGGGATTCGATCATTCTTAAGGACTCCTGATGAGAGACAACTTGTACAGGCTCCGGTTCATTTTCGTCATCGCTGCTGTCATCGTCTAACGCGCCGGTGACTGGTGCAACGATCGCCTCGTCAGTCAATTCTTCGTTTGTGGTGACTGCATCGTCGGCGTGCAGGAATTCTTCAAGCCCTTCCGCGTCGCCGTCATCACCACGCACCGTAGACCAAAGTTCTGTAATCGCTCCATCGGCAGGAGCTTCGCGACACTCGCGTCACTGATATCCCTGGCGAAGCCCGCTTTTCGGAAGCAATTCATGACGGTGGAGGAGCTGACTTCTGCCCATGCCCCAAAAATGAATTGAACAGCCATCAGGAGCGAAATCTTAAAGTCTGGAGCGGGTCGGCATTCACGCACAGCAATGTCCAGGTTAAGAGCAAGCCTGCTCAACACACGCCGGCGATACAATGCCTTGAAGCACGCAATCATGCCTGCGTCCATGGGCTGCAACCTGCAGTCGTGTTCGGCGGCAGGAAGAAAATTTTCACATGCGACAGCTTCTGGGCAGTCTGGTGTGCAGTACAGTTATCAAGGACCAACGCCACCTTCATGCCTTCATGCTGCATCTGCTGATCGAACTCGCACAGCCACTCGCGGAAAAGTTCACGCGTCATCTACGCTTTCTTATTATGACGGTAACGAACTGGAATCCTCGCAGCACCACGGAAACAGTGGGGATTCCTAGATTTTCCAATTACGAAGGCGGGGCACTTGTCGGTGCCGTCCATATTCGCACAAAGGAAAACGGTTGCCCGCAATTTGCTCTGCTTGCCGCCCTTACAGGATTCGCCTTTGAGTGCATGCGTCTTCGACAGAAGCATTTGGAAGAATAGCCCAGTCTCGTCACCATTGTACAAGTCCTGGTCTGCATATGCTTCGCGGATGTACGACAGTGTCTCTTCCAACTACTTCCATCTAGCGTCGACATCGAGCGACCCTGCCTCGCCCACGACTGCCTTGTAGACGATTCCGTGCCTCTCCTTGAAGCGCTGAATCCAGCCACCACCAGGCTGGAAATCGGTGTTTTGAAGGAGATACGCAAAGTGCTTCGCTTTCTCTGCTAAAATCGGGCCACTAATTGGCAGGTTCATAGCACGTGCGCTCAGGAACCACTGATACAGTGCCTGCTCCACGTCTTTGTAGGCACCATGCCGAATCCTCTTCCGGCCGTCCTCCATAGCATGGCCAGCACTAGCATGGCATTCGTTTTCAGTGATCTTGAGTGCGTTGCGAATAATGGTTGAAACCGTCGGCTGTGACAGGCCGTACTTGCGTACTAAGTTGCGCACTTTTTCAGCACCTCGGTGCTCCCTCAAAATGTTCCGCTTCGTTTCCAAAGATATTGCCGCTCGCTTTCTCTTCTGCGGCAGTTGATCCGGTAGAGCCACGCTGGCCACGCTTCCTGAAGGAGAATCGTCCATTGTTGAACTCTGAGAAGGAATCCGATGGGCTTGCAGAACCTGCAGGACCGAGGCCGTTGATGGCAGATGATAAAAACCATGCTGGCAACGCACGTGCTTTGACACTGTACGCTGCCCTCGGAACATGTGCAGCTCGTGAAGCAGGAGCCAAAGAAAGTGGGAAAGATGGGGCAGCGTTGAAATGCCGTGACGCGTTTTCAACGGGCGGCGCACCCTCAAAATGGACTGCTCCCTGTGCGAATACAAAAGCAACAAAAGGAAGCGCCTCCCTACCCTCTCCACCTCTGCCCAGAGGAAAGTGCCCGTCTTTTCTCCTCCTCCGAGTCATTACAAGCTTCTCCAGCTCACCCCATGCGCTGCCTCATATGCGTTGTCACATGATCTTTTCGCAGCCACTGTGGCCGCTGTGCGGGTGGCTCCGCATACGCACACACGTTTTTGCGCCGTAAGCGTAGTTTGGCTGACGTGGTAGCTGCATTTGCAAGTTTTTTTTTCTGAGGGTTGGCTCCAAATGACTACATTTAATTGTTATAACCGACAATCTAGTATGATAGCATTGTTATAAGCGGTTTATTTTACCATAGAACACATTGCAAAGGTGACGGTGCCGTGGCTGTCCATTGCTATATCCGATATATTGTTAAAAGCGGTATTGTTATAAGTGGGTTTGACTGTAGCATAAAGTTCACTCCCCGCAAGTGCACTTTATTTTGCGCGCTTGACAGGGGTGATTTCCTTACTGGCGAACTGTCACTGGTCCTGGGTGTTGCCCATTCCTTCAGGTGCCTGCCTCAATCCGCAAAGCTGCTCATGCATTTTTTTCAGTCACCTTAATTACTGCTGTCTCATATGGGGGACAAACTTGAAACACAAACGTTGATAAGCTGTTTTTTTTTTCAGAAGAAAGTTATTCGTGTCATACGCAATGAGCCTCATGACTTTCATTCCACTCCTCTTTTCAGTGCGCTTAGAACCCTAAAATTGCCTGCCTTATGACTCGCCACAGAAGAGACGTGAAAAATATTTGCATTCGCAGCTTTCTCGCTAATCTCACAAAACGCACAGCCCCTTACTCAACCCGAGCTCCTGAGACTTCGTGTCTTTCTCACCTATGTACTAATTATGGTCAGCAAATGTTATGCCACCGACTGCCCGGTTTATTGAATAATTCCAAATGTAATACCGATGTGCTCACTTGTTCCTCATGATATCTGTATAAAGTGTTTTTGCACTCGTGTCTATGTATGGTTGTACTTGTACTTTTTTTTTCCTTTCCTTTCTTACCCTTTTTTTCATGCATTTCTGCATATTTTAAAATTGTTAAATGAATTTGCCTTTGGTCTTGTGTTCTTTTTTGTTTTTGTTTAACAAGTTTCCTTTTGCCCTGCTGCTGCCATTGCAACCAGAACTTAGGGCCAGTCAAGCTGCCTTCTTTGCAGCTTTTTCCCCGTGTTTTTCACCACAACCTTGTACCTCCTTGTTTGTGGAAATAAAACAAATCAGTCAAATCAATAGTTTCAACATGAATAGAGCCAGTCAGTCAAAAGGCCAACCTATTATGGCATGGTTCTATGTTTTTGCTCTTCATAGTGCTGCATTTTCCGGCTTTAAACATACACCAAACGAAACCAATCACTATACTCAGTAAAAATTGATTCTTTGACTCTTTCTGGCTATCTTAACTTTTGTCTGGCAGCAAAGAATACATTTAGCGCTGAGAAAATTGAATGTAGAAATCTTTCTCCCATTCGATTCATACCCACGATGTCCTTGCTGAAAAGGTTGATTTGCAGTCATTTTAAAAGAACGACAGTTTAATGTAGCTTTTGGGATCTCCGCATAAAGATTCAGTGTCAACGCACGCATTTTGCTTGCGAAATTGTCCGATTGAGGGGAACACTTGCATTTTATTTCTTGGTCTTCTCTGGCTAATAAAAGCTCCGTTTTCGGCTGGTCGTCCCCGGTATCCCTTTGAAACAATGGTGTACCAACTAGCCGCACAACGTGTTTCATTGAAATCCACGCCTAATTCTTCTTTCTGCTTTGGAGCAGATCTCAGTGAACAGTGTATTTCTGCATTGCACAGAGGCCTTTTTTATGGAAGGATTTATCTTACATCTTACTTTTATTTCACTTGTTTTCCTTTTTTAGTCTTCCACATATCTTTTTTTATCACAGTAATATCACTTTCGGTAAGCAAGGGCTTTAAATAAATGGGCCTCCTCCTGCACTGTTTCTGTTTTCTTTCCTCAGAAACTGTTCGAAGTTCCAGCATTCACGCCTGAACAAGAGCTGATACCGTTCGGAAGAGTGAATCATAACAAGTACATGGTCACTGACAACAAGGCCTACATTGGTGAGTACTAGTCAGTGCAGTGCGGGTTACTATTTTCGTGCTTTTGTGCTTCAATAAGCTTCTTATTTTTTTCTGGCAACCAGCTTCCTTTCTGCGGACAGTTGGCACTTGTGTCATGCTTGCTGAGTGAACGTTTTCGATGCAAGTTGTCACTCCTCTGCCATCATGATAGTGCCAACTTTTCTTCGTTAAATGGGAAGATGTTTCTGCACCATTGCATTTCTACCTTTCTAAATGCAGGTGCCATTGATCTCTAGCCACTTAATAACCTGATTCACTGCACTGATGCATACCTTGTCAAATATTGCTTTGTAATTTTCCCCTGGCCAAGTTTCTGATTATTGCATCACCTAACCTGGACGGGATTGGCTGCACAAGACAAATTGGCTTTCTTAAACAAGGTTTTTTTTTGTCTTTTTGCAATGTATTCCAGCATTTGGATGTTAAAATTCTGTCCTTGCTTATAAAACTAATTGAATTTCAACATTTCTGCCGTAACTACATCACTGGTATTATCAGTGTGTTTTTTGGTATGCAATGATTTATTAAAAAGAAATCTGAGGCAGTGACTTTTTCTTCCAACTATTTATTATTATCATCATCATCATCCCAGCTGCGTCTACTGCAGGACAAAGGCTTCTCTCAATGATCTCTAATTACTCTTTCCTCTACAAGCGAGTGGGCAGTCTACCCGTGCAGATTCTCTAGACTCGTCTGTCTACCCAGGTGTTTCCAATGTTCTACCCTTAAAGACCACAGTTATCTGTTCTCTACACTACATGCCCTGCCATTGTTCATTTCCTCTCATTGTTTTCAGCTAGTGTATTAACTTACTTTCTTTGGTTTGCGGTAATTATTAGGATGAAATCCGTTTAAAAGCTGTTTTCTTTCAACAAATAGTGCATTGTGATGAATCAAATTTATGTGTCCAATGCCGACATATTAGTTGTCAGAGTGTTCCTTGCAAGCTGTGCGAAGCTCAATCTCTGCTCACAATTTCTTCGCCCACAGGGACATCGAATTGGACGCCCGACTATTTTATCAATACCGCTGGCGTCGGCCTCATCATGGACCAGTCGGGCAACTACACGTCATCTCAACCAATAAGGGAGCAGCTGAACTCTGTGTTTGAGCGGGACTGGAACTCGCCTTATGCACAGTGGCTGTGATAATCGGCGCCTCGTCCCATCGTTGGAAAGAATGCTCAGATGAATATCGCAGTGAGGCCGTTAGCTGTTGCTAGCGTGTTGTTGATTGTGTGCCTAGAGACGCATGAATCAAGTGCGTGGTTGTGAACGCAGGCTTTGCAAATGGTGTGAAGAGATTTTGTTTAGATATTTCGATTAGTGGCTCACAATGGAAAGGTTTCGTACCGCATAGCTGGAAATGAAGTCTCATGGCAATCGCTTGTACTTATACTACAGGGTTGCAAAATATTTTGACTCATACCTGCTTAATGATTTCCTTGTGAGACGACCATTTATTTCTTTTTTTTTTGCTTGTAACGTTAAGCTTGCAGCTTTAGTAGTTAGTCTCACAACAAACTGTTGTGGGACTAACTGGCTGTCCTGTTTGAATGTAGGAAACTAAGACCTTGCGCAGATTGAGAAAATGCTCTTTAATGAAAGTGTTAAGGCGCTTTATAATGGCAGCTCCGGTTTTCGAACCATAAACAGTTAATTGCATAATGTACAGCTGCCTGCCATCAAGTTTGTGGGGCGCAGCTCTGGCCAAGAAAATTTCTTCGTATCCGGGGTGCACTGTATGAGATTTCACAGTGCACTGTGTAATTTGCATGCTCGGAATGACGCTGCATATATCTATTCCAGGCTATTTGCTATAATGCCGTTGAAATGAATTTTTTCTGCTAATATTGCGTTCTATAAGTTTTTTTACTGTGGATGTGCACTGAATGAGCTGTGATCGTATAAAATCAAAATAACTGTACTATAAGGTCTGTGCGTTTGGTGAACTGTGAAGCTCATCTGGTACGATAGTTTGTCACCCCACATCATTACTGGGAGCAGATCTTTTTGTACGGGACTTTTAGTTGGTAAGACATACATGCTCAGTCATATCTCAAGCACAGTTATGACGAAAAAGTTAAGAGCACTTTGTTGCACATTCAAAGCGCATCTACATTCAGCCCCCTAGTGTTGTCTTCATGCAACATTCATCATGCACTCTTTCAAACAGCCGGTTCCTTGTAACACATGTTTGCAATGATTTAGAGCCTTAGTCAGAGGTCTTAAACCACATGGTTGGCAGCCCTAAATACCAAAAGCTCTCGAGAGGTGTGAACGAGTGTTCTTACCTCACCGGTGATTTATAGCTTGATGGATGCCACACATTTTCAAGGTGATTTCACCTACAATCATTTCTTTTTTTTGGTTTCCATTCTGCGTGCATTGCCTTTTCGAGTTTTCATGCGAAAGCTGCATGTAACGAAACATCGCTGACTTCTTTAAGTTTCGTTACATCCAGGTTCAACTAACACTAGTTCTTTTCTTTGACTTGATTGCTGGGCTCGTTTCTGGCAGCGCCTACTCTCCAGACAGATGAGGAGGTGACCATTTTCATCCAAAGGCCTGTCATTTCACTCGTTTCGATACGTGGCACCAAAACTTGACGTAAACGCCAAAAGGTACCACAAGAGAGCGAGCCATGCAGCCGCGAGTGTTGTATACCACTTTTGCGCCCATCAGTACATAAAAGATGTACAGTAACTATTATCCGTGATGTTGCGGAAAACATCAGGCCTGCCTGCCCAAGCTTCTCATTCGAAATGACAGCATAGGCAGGACAATCACAACTGAATACGAACGGTGCAACTTGTAAAAACCCGAGTGATTCGGAGGCAGGCATAGTTGTGATGAAGATGTACATATCAGATATTGTACAGACAGTCTACGTGCCAATAACATGCATGCCATTTTTGAGAAAGATGTCATCTAATGCCGGGTGACTTAAAGGGACACTATGGATAACTCCATCCAGTTTTCGTCTTAAGTTTAATGGGAACATTTCATCTACCTGTGGCTTTGCTGATCTCTATTTGGCAGCGGAAGACATGCTTATTGCAAGAAATCTAGGGTTGTGCTATTTTTCTCAAAACTGAGTTCAAATTCGTGACAATAATGATGGTGCTGAGAAAGTTGCAGACCTCGTTATTACTGTAGTTGGAAATGGATGGTGCTGTGGTCTAACCTTGTGGGATATGCAAACAAAAAGTATTCGGTGTCATCGCGCTTTGCTTGTAAGAAAATTGCCTATTGCAGCAATACATATAGTACTGCTTGTGGCCTTTTTATACCTTATTACACTTAATTTTTATTAAAGGTATCGTCTTTTGTCATCAGCCTATCAATATAGGACACCGTTGAGTTACCTTCAGAGTCCCTTTAAATGCCCCGATTTTTTCTCGCTCTTTGTTGCCTATGTGTCAGCCGTATTTTTGTTGTTGGTTTTTTCGTCAAGATATCTGTGACCGTAATTTACTATGTGAGGAGTTATCAATCGAACCATACTTCCAAATGTTCACATTTGAAAGCAAGCTGTGAAATGTGTGAGTGTTTTCCTAGGTTAATCTTATTTTCGGAGGCTTCACACTTACACCCATTGTACGCTTTCATGAAAGTGAGTCTTCGAGGGTTGATGTAACGCATTAGGATAAGCATCTTGTGTTAACAAGAACTGTGGTGTCTATATATTGGGCTCACATTTGCTATTGGAACCCTGGCATATGCAAGTCGTTGCTGCACCAGTCTCTTTGAAACCAATTTAGCATCACTAATTGTGAAAGGTTTTATTACTGTGACGTTAATTAAGAAGCTATGGCACAGTTCAGTTAGGAAACCATGTGAAATTTAGCTGAAGTATAGTTCTGTATATATCATTTTTTTTCATTCTTTCACGTAACCAGTGTAATGTTCTCTTGCCAACAATCACCTGCAAAGTTATTTTCATTTATCTTATCACTTCATGCACCTTTGCAAACCATATTTGATCTCATATACTTCCTTGACTGTAGAGGCTGACTTCTGAAGTGTATTTGTTGTCATGATGTCTCTTCCATGATTGCCATGCTCAGCGCTGTAGTGTGAATCACTGCATGGCTTATCATTTTAATTGAGTCGTGTGTTGTATGACATATCCACATGTATACTCAGTGCTGATCATTTGTCATAGGTGCCGTTTTTCCCACTTAGTCATAGAAGTAGCACGGAGAACACAAGGATCACAGAAAAGAGGCTTGCAAACTCTTTGTTGTGTTGTGGTTGTCTTCTTTGCACTAAAATGACCTTAAGTGTTCATCTACCAACTAGCCCAGAAGCTAATTCATTCAAGCCATTTTTAACTTTTTTATTGATTGCCATTGGTTGGGAGTAATCAACTGGAAACATTGGTGCTTACTTGCATTGTGTTTTTGAAGAAGTTACCAGCTTGATGATTCAACAATATCTTTCTTCGTGCTTTTTCTTTTCTTAAATTTTAGTGGATTATGAGTTCAGGCCTGTTAGAATTCTGTTCAACGTTGTCAGCTATTTCTCTATAGCATATCCCACCCCAATCTCGTGCACTTAATGTTGGTTTTTCCTTACACGTATTTTTGGCTTAGCATTTGTAAAACCAGCTGTAGTGTGCTGAAAGTTGGGTTCAGCAAAACATTACTTGGACAGTCATTTACCTGAGAACGCCACTCCTCACCCAAAGGCTTTTTTGCAGAACTTGCTCTTGACCAAACATCAATGCGTCCATGGCAAGGCTATCATGTATGACTCAAACGCAGAGACGTTTTGCTTCCGTTAGCTGTTTTGCAAACCACGGCGTTGACATACCGCCGTCCATCTCGTCTATTTATTTCCGACCTTTTATCGGGAGCATTCTGACTTTCAACTAAAAGTTCAGAGCTCTACTGAGTTGATCACCGTTTTATGTATTGACTGGGAAACCTGCCTAGTTTGCCCTATGCCACTGTCGCTGTTGCCGAAGAAAATGAAAACCACTTTGAGACTCCCCACCACTTATCATGAAAGGCCTAATCTATTTACCAGTTTACCATAATCGTTACAAACTGATGGCCAAACTATCGCTTTGGCTAGTCAAGTGTCAGAATTGCATCGTCCTGTGCACATTACTCTGCCTCAATTCTGTTTAGAATAATTTGTGGTGTCATCAGTTTTGTTAATGAATCACTATACCAGCCAGTTATATTCTGGTTTGTTTCCACAGGTTGCCAAACAAGAAGGATTTTATGTGTCATGTACGACAACCCATGCATCTATTGCATTATCTTTATTAAGGCTTTATGAGTTTGGCCTGTGCTAATTCATCAAGAAGGTGTCACATGAATGAGCACAAGCTGTTGCATGAATGAGCAACAATAATCTGGCTTCCACTGTAGCAATTGTCATGGGCAGCGTAATAGTCTAGAATCTTTTTTGTAGCCTAAAACTTGTTGACACCTTTTATTATCAACGAGTGAAAACTTCCACTTCACCAAATTTTTCTTATCAGCTAGTATAGCTTGTCCAGGTGAAGTCTTGCCATTCTTAAGCACAGTGTCGTTTTAATTAAATATATTCAAAATAATACACTTCTGATCAATGTTAGCGGCAATTCAGTTTAAGATAGACTGCCTTATCTTGGCTACCGAGTGCAAATGAATTTATTTGATTCAGCAGTGTCGCTGACCTAGTTTGCAGCAGGTTTTATGGACATTGCTGATGTGAATCCAGCTTGTGGATTTGCTTAGCCTTGCACATTGTTTTTGATGCAGACAGTTGTAAGTGTTTGAGTGGTATCAGTTTTGTTGTGGTCAGTGGAAAAACATAATGGTCAGTTTGGTGCTGTGCTAGTGTAAAGCAGAAATTTATTAAGCCATATATTTCATTGAAAGCATGCAGACTTTCAGTTATCGACCAGATGTTCCTTTTTCTTTCACTTGCTGTTCTGTGGCCGATCTTTTCTGCGTGAAGCCTTTATCAGCAGTGACCTACCATGACCTGCTTTGGTGTTTGGCTGCCTAATTCAAGATCTCGAGATAAAATCCCGGCCGTCGCGGTATTATTTCAGTGGAAGCGATGTGGAAAACGTCTTTGTGCTGTACAGTGTCAAGGCATGTTAAATAATCCCAGGCGGTTAAGTGCAAGAGCTAAAGTAACATGCCTTTTCACCTGGTGCAACCTTTATACTGATGAGCGTTATGAATCACAGTGTCGCTGTTAGGCAGAGCTCCCACTCCGGCCATAGTTGTGGTGAGCTGTGGACCTCTCACAAAGACTTTACTTTGTGTGATGTCTGATTAGCATCAAACAGTTGTTATTTATTTGTAGTTGGGTGATCTGAAGGTCTGTTATTGTTAACTTACAAATAGATGAACTCTACACTGAGACTGGTTATGCATCATGTGCTGAATTTGAACTTTTCTTCGTAATTTTCACATGAATGTGGAAAGCTTGGTATGAGCAGCTGACCAAATCAGAAATCACTTTTTGCTCATAGTGTTTTGTGCCCTTGTAAAGGCAGTTGTTAGTGGTAGTAGTGTGTAAGTTTTGAAATGTATTGTAATATGTCAACTCTTCTTTGTGTATATTTTTGTGCCAGTTTTTGATGTCTGCTGTTCTTCCTCCAAATTATGTGTTCTGTATTTGCATGCAGTGTGCTGTTAGTTTTCAGGCCAGTATATGGTGTATGGTCAAATATCTTTTGTCATTGACATGCCTCAATAGCATGACGATTCATAATTATCATTCATTGTCATGCAGCTGCAAGCTAATACAGTATACATGTTACATAATCAAACAATCAGCCTCATGCAAAATCTCACTAACAGGCCTTTCCACAAATTTAGCTCACCTGATCAAGGTGGCTGACCATTGACATTGATCATTCACAGTGTGACACTGTGCACTTCTGTTTGATTCTTTCGGTGTCTTTTATGCTTCCCACTCTGATGCATCTCCTGTAGCTATAGCTTGCTGCAGCTCACGGTCTCTACAACACTTCTAACATGAGGTCCGCCATCTTGGTTTGGGTAATTGTGGTACATGGAAAAGTCTGCCTGCGGAATGTTGCATTAGTCTGTTCTGTACATATGCACAGTGAAGACGTAGGCTGGGAATTAATTTTTTGTCGTTTACGAAAGTGCCAACACCTAATCAGACAAAGCATACCCATTCTTTATCGTGAGAACATAAACAGCAACTCGCAACCAACATATCGCTCCTGATATTGGCAGGAATGAGTCTATGCATAACTTGCAAACTCTGCCAATATAAAACAATAGGGCTTTGTAGCATCACATGTGATTTGTGTTTGCCCTACCTGCCTACCTGTGATTTTTCACACTTGGCTGCAGTGGACATGGAACTGTTATGAATTGTTGGTGCCCCTTAGTGTCAGGTGGCAGATAATGTCGACATGTGTATTAATGCCGGCAGGAGACGTACAACATTTTGTGTAGTTTAATGTGTGGTGATGTTTGTCCCCGTGTTTGTGCCCAGTGAGATGAAGAAGGAAATTCATAATCCCTCTCTGTACAGACAAGTGCCAACTGAATAAAACTTTGTCCCGGCGAAACAATTGTTCCTTTTTTCGTCATAGCCACTGCTGTCTCTATACTCCTTTTCATACATCAGGTGCAATGCTGTGAGAGGTGCGGAAGTAGTGTGAAAAAATAAAGGAAGGCGTGCTACTCCGCACTTGTTTTCTGGCCGAGTGGTGTAAGGCAAGGCACGAGAATGGGACAGCATGTCTTCAGCAATAAGAGCGCACTTTTTGCAGCTCATGACAAATGTATCGCATAAAAAGCCTGCTGGCAATGCATTTACTGATTCTCGCTCGCCACGAGGAACGCACTACTTTTTAATCTCGGATCTAGGCAGTGCAAGCAAGAGTGCTAGCCTTGACAGCATCGCACCTGATGTATGCAGCCAGAACTGGGATCATTAACAGCTTCTCAGCTAACTGGTCTAGTCAAAGACCTGGCTAGCTTGACAGTTAGCTGGCCAACGAAAGGACGGTTTACAAGGCCTCCATGTGATTGGCATATGCCAGTCCCAGACTTCGCCTTTGTTACTCCTCATAGTACACCACGACTGCTTCACTTTTCCCTCACTGGCCCTCCCTGACTACCGAGGACGAATTACAGCACTCTGCCAAATCTGAAACTCCATCACCACTGTAGGAGAAGTGGGAGGCTGCAGCAGTAGCACCACTACTACCAGAGAGGAAAAGCATAGCAGGGGGCATAGAGTGTCAGGTGGGTAGATGACTTAACAATTAACACGCTTTATGGCCGTGAGTGAGATCAAAGCCGTTAGGGCACGAACAGATCAGCTTCGCTGGACACTGCGTTAGACCACTATGCCATCGCCGCAGTCGAACAGCCTTTGTTTATCTTCCAGTGGCTCGAACTGTGCTTTGAATGTCAGTTTTAAATTTCCATCTGTGCACTGGATCCAGAGCACATCAGTATTGCATTGTGTTCTTGAGGCGATGCGATAGCGATGTGCTTCTTTGCAGCAGCAGCGGCATGTGTAGCTGACATATTCGATTTATTTATTTGCACATACTGCAGTCCTATTGGGCTATTGCAAGAGGGACTGTGAAAAGCACGGCCCAACAACAAGGAGCAGAACAATGGCAAATAATAGAGATGATACGAACAGTACAAAACAAATGCAATAAGCTAAAATATTCAATAGGCGGTAAAAGCAAGTTTAAAAGAAGAGAGCTTTGTTTGCCATCGTTGATAGAGTTTACTAGAACGCAACGAAAGGTTATTCTGCTTTCTTTATTCAAAACTTAGTATTTTTACACTGAATTAAATTTTCGTGCAAAAATTTGATCCTATTCGCTCAGGTGGTTGGCAAAGTAAAGCGATGTCACACATCAGCGTGCCTGTGATCCAGCAGGTAAACATCTACTTCAGGTTATATCTCTTTTAGAGTTCTCGGATCCGCATGCTCCACAACGCTAACAGGAATGTCCATGGAATGACTTTCTTGCACAGGATGCACTCAGTTGTATTTCTAGCATTGTTTGGCTATTATACTGCCTGTGGAACAAAAGACTGAATTCTGAATTACCCTCATTCTAGACTAAATAACCACTGATGTGGAACACAGGATGGGGCACAGAAAATTACGTGTAGCTGTAGCTATGTGCATTTATATAATATCTTCCTGATCAATCGTTTTGATGACATCTCAAGGAAAACTGGTTGATGGTTGATAAGTCGCCGATCCTGAGTCGATGAGCGACGAGCCTACTAATGCAGGCCAGCGTTGGGCCACAACTTGCCAACTGCAATGTCGGCAAATGGTTGGCAAAAAGCCAGCAGCCGACCTTTGACCAATGACAGGATTGTCGGCCGGTGAGGTGCAGGCAAGTACACAAGGCTCACCACCGGGCGAGCGCTGGCTACCAACCACTTAGGCCAAATATTAAGACATAATTGCCAGGAAGAGTTGGGCGCAGTCGCATCATGAACACAGTCACTCGTCGTATGTTATCTCGATCGAGTTAAAGTTTACAGAACTCGTTCAAATGTATGCAAATATGACCTTGACACGAGCATGTCACAAGGGCGAGTGCCTGCAAAAATAATCGTCCTAATACGTTTGCGCAATATTCGCTAGATGGCTGAGTGAGTAATATGATTTTCCAAGAAAAGATATTGGAAAACCGGTCTACTCATTTGTATTTCTCGTTGTATGCTCAGCACCTTGGAGTTGCATGTCCTTTTGAAGCGAAAGCTTCACTATGCTACCTCGTAACGATTTCGCGGTGCTTGCGGTTTTGATCTTCAAGTGAGCCAGAGGTCATACCCCTTGTGGCGTGGTTCGGGTGTCCACCGATATACGAGACAGGTTACGCCACTTCCTTTCTTCAAACCCAGTTTTAAAAACAAATCTTCAATTTTCTTCGAAAGGAAAGGAAAGGCACATATAACTGGCCCCCTGGGACAGTGAACACCTCAGTCGCGCTTTAAGCTACGTGGCGGCAGTGACAGATGTGCGCTGCATGCGTTGGAATATAACAACGTTGTAGCAGCAACGCGCCAATGAAGCTAGAGACCGTCGGCGTTATTTGTGTTCATTGGCGTTAGCGTTGAAAACGGTCTATACTCCGATGATTTTGAGGAAAGGAAGGCGCATAACTGGCTCCCTGGGGCAGCTAGCGGACGCCTCAATCGCGCTTTGAGGGGCATGGCGGTGGGAAGAGAGATATGGGCAGCATGCATTAGCGCTGACAACTTTGTGGTAGACACGCGCCACTGCTGCAATTAAAGCCCCTCCATGACGCTACCGCTTTTCGGAAAAAAACGTCATGGAGGGGCTTTAGCTGCAATAAGCCGCAGCGTTCACTGGGTGACCAACCTAATTAAAGGCTATATATAGGGGTTGGTTATATACTGCGCATTTCTCTATCACCTGATTGATAGTGTAATTATATGATACATTGTGGAATATCCTTTACGAAACCATACCTGATCATTTGATTGTTCAGGCCTGTTGAACGTTTGGCTTGGCATATTTTCTTCTCTACAATTATGTGGAAGACACCATACTACTATGCATGAATCACCATGTGGTATTCGCCTACGACCTTTAAATAATTTATAATCAAATTTTTCTGTCGTACTCGGTTTCAACAGCCGAACGATGGCTGTGACGTCAAAGTGTGGTTATATATGCCACGTGAGATATTGAAAGTGTGGTTACATATGTGACATGAGATATGGAAAAACTGCGTTATAATCACTGCTTCATCCTTTTAATTCACTACAGCGCTGAAACCAGCCTAGCTCCTCAAGAGCCGGAATAATTTTTGTTCGCGACCATGCATGCATTCATATGAATGCGGCTATCGACCGTTAAATCCCCTATATTTTTTTCTGTGCTTCAGCCGGTTTGGCTCACCCACTGATAACAATTCTCACAGACGTGCACATAACTATCTGCCGATAATGACACGTCAGCTCGGATGTCGCGTCCGTCAGCCCGCCGATCTGCTCTGCTGGAATTTGCAGCGTTCACAAGCCTCTCCTAAATGGCTTTCGCGTGAGTTCTCGCAGCCAAGCAGTTTTCACCATTTGCCCCTGCGCACCAAATCAAAACAAAGCTAAACCTATCGCTAGCAGACGCACCGTCGCAGCACTTGCTATCGACTTGCCATTAGCTGCGATTCAGCAAATCCCTCCCTCCGTTCTCTGCAATCAGCGTCGTGCCTTTGTCTTCGCTGCGGTGGCAGCGGAGTTCATGCGTTTTGGAGCCGGACGGATGCGGGCAACACGGCACTGAGCGATAAGAACTGCCGGCGTCGCGGCTAATAAGAAGCTCGCAGGCACGGGCCTCTGTCACTCTGTGCTGCCTCATCAAGCGAAAGTCGAGAAGCTGATATGGGAGCCTGGAGCGGCAGGTCTGAGACGGGGCTTTTTGTCGCGTTCGCGCTCGCAGCCGCCGCGTTTTCTGTTGCAAGCGCTGAAGATGAACTGGCTCTACAAGCTCGGCTAAGTCCCGTAAGCATGACATTTCTAGTAATTGAAACTATGTCAAATTGAAACGCTCACATATTTCTATGAGGATATTCTGTATTGTGCTCACGGTACAAGCAATCGCCCAGCAACTTAGCCGCGTACGTGTATCATTTGAGCAGAGCTTGAGCAGCAACCAATGCTCGAATGGAACATATCATTAGATCTATATCGAGGGGGTGTTTTCTAGTCTAAAAATTTTTGCAGCAAAATTGTATCAGTGCGGTTTCTTCAAACGGATTGTATGGCAAGGCACTACGTTCATGATAGAGTGCAGCTAAAAGCATGTAATTAACAATTATTAGTAATAATAATAATTGGTTTTGGGGGAGGAAATGGCGAAGTATCTGTCTCATATATCGTTGGACACATAAACCGCGCCGCAAGGGAAGGGATAAAGGAGGGAGTGAAAGAAGAAAGAGGTGCCGTAGTGGAGGGCTCTAGAATAATTTCGACCACCTGGGGATCTTTAACGTGCACTGACATCGCACAGCACACGGGCGCCTTAGCGTTTTTCCTCCATAAAAACGCAGCCGCCGCGGTCGGGTTCGAACCCGGGAACTCCGGATCAGTAGTCGAGCGCCCTAACCACTGAGCCACCGCGGCGGGGCAACAATTATTAGATAATTATCTTTTCGGTCTTAGGCCACAGGGTTATACCGCGTAATTGAGGCCGCCGACATCGAAGACGAGGTCACTTTTTAAAGAATCCAAATCGCCATCGGCGCAAACCGGGCCGTTACCGAAACAAAACGATCGACGCGCGCGCTGAAAGTAGTAGTAGTACTAAAAGTCTGTAGCGCGATTTGAAAGTTATCTCATTCGTTCCGGCTAAAATGGACCAACTAATTTTTCCTGGCGTGACGGTAACTTAGTTCGTATCAAACATGACGGTACAGGATAGCGGAATCCCTCGGATAGTTAAGCTCATGTATTGTAGATGCCTTCAAAAACAGTTTAAATCCGATTAGGTTAACCCTGAAGTGATCACCTTCACATCGCGTGACACAGCACTGTCAAAACTTCACACCGAGAAATCAGCGTTTGTGCGACCGTCCGCAGTGTGTCGCCTCTCGATCGGCACCGCCGCGGGCAAATTATACCAACGTCAAGAACAAGACAGTGGCTGGTGATTCGGCATTTAAACACGTCCCCAACCGCGAAGTGGTGTTTTACAGTGCAACGTGATTTGAAGGTGATCACTTCAAGGTTTACCAAACCGGATTAACGGATTAAACTGCTCAAGAAGGCTGTTCGAATCCATGAACTTAACAACCTGAATGATTCCTCTGCCCTGCACCGTGGTGTTTGTTGCGGATTAAGTGGCCGTCACGATAGGAAAAATAATAGTTGGTGCGTTTTAGCCAGAACGAATGTGGTAACCTTCAAAATGCGCTACATAGTGTGCGTTGCGCGTTTGGCTTCGGCATCGGGTCGCTTTATAATTATAATAATTGGTTTTGGGGGAAAAGGAAATGGCGCAGTATCTGTCTCATATATCGTCGGACACCTGAACCGCGCTTTAAGGGAAGGGATGAAGGATGGAGTGAAAGAAGAAAAGAAGAAAGAGGTGCCGTAGTGGAGGGCTCCGGAATAATTTCGACTACCTGGGGATCTTTAACGTGCACTGACATCGCACAGCACACGGGCGCCTTAGCGTTTTTCCTCCATAAGAACGCAGCAGCCGCGGTCGGGTTCGAACCCGGGAACTCCGGATCAGTAGTCGAGCGCCCTAACCACTGAGCCACCGCGGCGGGTGGGTCGTTTTGCGCGAAACGTTTCCAGTTCGATATCGCGAAGCACGATGTTGATATATAATTTTTATAAAGTGGCTTCGTCTTCGATATTCATGGCCTTCAATTACTCAGTATAACAATCTTGCATCATAAAATCGAACGTCAAGGAGTCAATTAGGGAATAACAGTGGATAACTGCCGCCTTGCTATATACCATTTGCCTGTACATACAGAATTGGCATATACTTCTCGCCTTTTAATTGATAAATTTGAGTAGGCAAAAAACAGCGTATTGCATATAAAATGCAAAGCATTCATAGAGGCCAACCCTTAGCAGTCTCCAGATGTGCGCTGTTGCCTTGATAAAAGTGTTATCCAGATAAACCTACATGAACAGCATATTGATACCCGCCGCGGTGGCTCAGTGGTAAGGGCGCTCGACTACTGATCCGGAGTTCCCGGGCTCGAACCCGACCGCGACGGCTGCGTTTTTATGGAGGAAAAACGCTAAGGCGTCCGTGTGCTGTGCGATGTCAGTGCCCGCAAGATCCCCAGGTAGTCGAAATTATTCCGGAGCCCTCCACTACGGCATCCCTTTCTTCCTTTCCTCTTTCACTCCCTCCCTTATCCCTTCCCTTACGGCGCGGTTCAGGTGATAATTAGTTTTTTGGGGGGAAAGGAAATGGCGCAGTATCTGTCTCATTTATCGTTGGACACCTGAACCGCGCCGTATGGGAAGGGATAAGGGAGGGAGTGAAAGAAGAAAGGAAGAAATAGGTGCCGTAGTGGAGGACTCTGGATTAATTTCGACCATTTGGGGATCTTTAACGTGCACTGACATCGCACAGCACACGGGCGCCATAGCGTTTTTCCTCCATAAAAACGCAGCCGCCGCGGTCGGGTTCGAACCCGGGAACTCCGGCTCAGTAGTCGAGCGCCCTAACCACTGAGCCACCGCGGCGGGTACGCGGTTCAGGTGTCCAACGATATATGAGACAGATACTGCGTCATTTCCTTTCCCCAAAAAACCAATTATTATTATCAGCATATTGATGCAGAATAATAGAGTAACTGCTGTGGAAACTCCCGATATTACACACACGTTTCTTTATACAGGGCGCATCGCCTATAACTTTCCAAAATTTTGAAAAATAGACTTTTTAAGTTTTCCCGCCGCGGTGGCTCAGTGGTTAGGGCGCTGGACTACTGATCCGGAGTTCCCGGGTTCGAACCCGACCGCGGCGGCTGCGTTTTTATGGAGGAAAAACGCTAAGGCGCCCATGTGCTGTGCGATGTCGATCAGCGCACGTTAAAGATCCCCAGGTGGTCGAAATTATTCCGGAGCCCTCGACTACGGCACCTATTTCTTCCTTTCTTCTTTCACTCCCTCCTTTATCTCTTCCCTTACGGCGCGGTTCAGGTGTCCAACGATATATGAGACAGATACTGCGTCATTGCCTTTCCCCAAAAACCAATTATTATTATTATTATTATTATTATTATTAATATTATTATTATTATTATTAATATTTGTTAGAGCACTTTTTTTCGGCATAGCATTGTCAGCAGTGCAGTACATCAGAATACACCTAAGAAGTGCTACTTAGAAACTGGTTAACTAATATTGAATAGTTAACTTTTCAACTCTTGCTGTTAGACTTCTTAAATATTGAAAGGCATAGCCCACCGTAATATCCCATACCCAACAATTATGAACAAAAGCCAGACGCTTATTAGCGGTATAAACCATTTATGAACGCAATTTCTTCATATAATGTAAGATTTCACTATAACAATCAACGTATCTGCAGATCACACGAGGGCAGTCTTGAATTGTTTTCTATTAACGCTTTTGCTATCGTCAAAAATGGTCCCCATTGGTTTTCTATGGCAGTCTTAACTGCTCGATGCGAGCGATGGGAACATTTTAAAGGAAAGATTTTGCTACGCATCGGAAGAATGGACAATTACCTTCAATATTTCCATAACAGTACCTTACAATATTCATTCCAATATTCAAAATTGATCACCAAGGATCCTGGACTTGAGTGCAGTTCCGTTAACAATGGTTTTCGTTAAAAAGAGCAAGCGAAGAAAACCACAATTATTTAATAATAATAATAATAATTGTTTTTTGGGGGAAAGGAAATGGCGCAGTATCTGTCTCTTATATTGTTGGACACCTGAACCGCGCCTTAAGGGAAGGGATAAGGGAGGGAGTGAAAGAAGAAAGGAAGAAAGAGGTGCCGTAATGGAGGGCTCCGGGATAATTTCGACCACCTCGGGATCTTTAACGTGCACTGACATCGCACAGCACACGAGCGCCTTTAGCGTTTTGCCTGCATAAAAACGCAGCCGCCGCGGTCGGGTTCGAACCCGGGTACTCCGGCTCAGTAGCCGAGCGCCCTAACCACTGAGCCAACGCGGCGGATCGCTGGAAAATATCAAAATTCGTTTTGGGGGAAAGGAAATGGCGCATTATCTGTCTCGTATATCGGCGGACACCTGAACCGCGCCTTAAGGGAAGGAATAAAGGAGGGAATGAAAGAAGAAAGGAAGAAAAAGGTGTCGTAGTGGAGGGCTCCGGGATAATTTCGACCACCTGGGGATCTTTAACGTGCACTGACATCGCTCAGCACACGAGCACCTTTAGCGTTTTGCCTCCATAAAAACGCAGCCGCCGCGGTCGGGTTCGAACCCGGGTACTCCGGCTCCGTAGCCGAGCGCCCTAACCACTGAGCCACCGCGGCGGGTACAATTATTTGCCTGAATCAGATGTTCCGTTACTTGGCGTTTTAACGAATCGCATTTCGAATTATCAACAGAATCCCTGGAGATCACACTAATTTTCACGTGCAAATGTCGACGCAGTGCGAGTTGATCCGGTATCACGGCTACCCTTGCGAGACCAGCTATGCGACGACCGACGATGGCTACGTGCTGGAAGTGGACCATGTCCCCCACGGCCGCAACGACAGTGTGTCGGCTGAAAGCGCCACTCCCCGCTATCCCATCCTCCTACTGCCCGTCTTCTGCAGCGCCTCTGACGTCTGGTTCCTGAACTATCCTTCTCAGACACCAGGCGAGTTTTTCTGGCTGGTAAAAAAAAAAATACTGTTTCCACTGTCAGCCAGAAAGGTCTCCATGTGCTGCGGGAATTGATTGATATATAGCGTGAAAATTGTGTTGACACAACCATAAGCCCTTCCTACTTCATAAACACTTGTTCGTGCCAAGCTACAACGGACCACCTCCAGAATGGAACAGGCTTGGGCGGGTTGGTAATTCATTGTAACGCAGTAATCATAGCTCGGGAGGAACGCGGGACAAAGACGAGACGGCACAAGCGCTGACTTTCATCGCAGCGGATTTTTTGCAGACCAGGAGCATATATGCGCAACTGATACAGCCGAAGGAAAGCAGATGAAAAAAACAACAAAAATTCCACATGCCGTCATGCCATGAAGCCGAGCTCTTTCCTTGATAATGCCACAGACGGCCCGATGACGCATTGATCTCCTGCCCGTGCTATCTCACACGCTTCCTTGGTTTCTGTAGTTAAGTCGTTATATGGTGCCGGTACAAAATGACGGTCTTATCGAACAGGGGATGGCAAAATGGTTCTGCGTCACATTTTTGCAATGGGCTGCCAGATGGCCGTCTGTGGTGATGTTTCCCACTTTATGGTTATGCTCTTGGAGGCGCACGTTCAAACACCGGTCAGTTTGCCTTATGTAGTGTCTACCACATGAAAGTGGAATTTCTGTATACTACTCCCTTTCTGCAAAGCACATAGAAATTTATGTGCTTAATTCTGCACTGAGGGTTCCGTGTTCGGGTAGGGCAGCTCCATATGACGCTGCCCACCAATCAATCCCGAGTGATTAACTAGGACTGGTTCAGAACAACCCTGCTCCCTACATCCGTTAATAACCGCACTGCAGGGGTCACTTCTAAAGAGTTTTTGTTACCCGCCCTATCACTGCTATCAAATGATGTGTGAGGCACTGATATAGATGGGTCACTCAGTGATCTTCGGCTAAGACTACTAAATAATTTATAATCGACTTTCATCTTTACACTGCTTCGGTTCTATCAACCAAACGGTGGCTGTTGCGAGAAGTTGGTCTTTAGGTCAAGTGAGGCACGAAAAAAAAGGCACTAACTGCTGGTACATCGTTTGTGGTCATTCCAGCTCTTGAAGCAAGCCGGTTTAATTGTTGCAGTGAAGTAAAACTACTTATCAGTGTTTATATTGCAGTTCTGTTGCAGTTGCGAAACCGAAACAGCATGGGAGCAGAAAAGCAATTATAAATTACTTAGCGGTCGTAGGCGAATACCAGCGGTAATCCACGTATTCTAATGTCTGACGCATCATTTAAATGAACATAACACGCGACTAAAATTAGGTCTGCATAGTCTTTTAAGACAGTCGCAAAGAATATCTGCGTGACAAAAAGTCGTCTGCCTCTAAAGCTTTCCTTGCTACCTAAACAGAAAGCTATAGCCACCAGACAAAATTATAAGCCCAAGATTTTAATGCATCTGGCTTCTTTGTATATAGTCAAACATCAAAGAGCTGATTTCGTTTACTGTTGTGACTGGTCAGGGGAGTAACGTTGGACGCCGTGGACCATGACCCAATGTTACCAACTGCTGTTTCTTAAAGATGTATGCCACCATAGTGTTTTTCGCGAAATCCATCTTCATTATTCTTTACGCAGTCCATTTAATTACCGCTAACAACTGCATATCACTCTTCGCCTGTTGATCATGGTCATGAGGCAGTATATATACTGCACTGTTGTTCAAACAACTCATATTATTTTATCCCATATACATATCTTGATTGGAAGAGCCCTACCGCAGACGTCGCCGGCACATTTGATAATGCACTTTTGCGACTATCTTCTTTCACTCCCTCCTTTATCCCTTCCCTTACGGCGCGGTTCAGGTGTCCAACGATATATGAGACAGATACTGCGCCATTTCCATTCCACCAAAAACCAATTATTATTTTTGCGACAATGTTTGCTCAGTCGTTTTGTTCGTGTTGGTGTGATTTGAGTATCTTTCTTTTAGATACTGCATCTCCGTTCTTCTCGGCAATGTTAAGCCTGTCTAGATATGTTCATGTCTTCATGTCTTTAGTTATCTGGCTTTGTTTCGGTTTTTGTTATTGTGTATATCTATTCTCATGCACTGTTTATACAACTTTTTGTGACGTTTATTTGCTTTGTTCGTTATTCCATTCCCCACCGTAAAGCTACTGCACCTGAGGGTACGAGAAATCGATGAAAAATGACCATTTCTTCTTGTAAACTGAGAAGAGAAATTAAGCACACAGTTTCCCCGCGGACTAACCTTTTCAGTAGTCGGGCACAAATCAAGAAAAAAGCAGCTTTTCCCGGTCAAAAAAATCCCTTCCAGCCAATGGCGTCGGCCGGTTCTCATGATTCTGCTAGTGTCAAAAGCAGGGAGTGGCAGATGAAGAGGAATAGTCAACTCCCTGCATTGACGCGTTGCTCACGCTAGCTGGTTCATGAGAATCGGGCGATGCTTTTGGCTGGGAGGAGGTCCTTTGCGGGGAAAAGTCGCTTTTCTCTTGAATTGTATCCGACAATAACGATGAGTGAGACAGTTAGCCTCACTTTAGTCACTTTCGGCTTTGAGCGCGCACTGTTTCGCTAACTATAGAGAGTACGTAGCACCTCTTGCAAACGTTCCCAGACTGCTCTTACACGTGGCAGGAGCACGGTCACACTCCTCTGTTTGTGAAAGCGCTCCCTTAATTGGTTCAAATAGGCGTGTCTGCGATAGCGAATTCCTCCTCGATAAGTCTTAAATTGGGAGTCTATAGCGAGAGGAAGGGATTACCACGTCGCCTCTTAGCTTGCACACGCTCTCATTACAGCCACGTGTGTGCTCGACCGACATCTCTTGCAACAGATATGGAGTGATCGTTACAAACAGAGCCACTGCCTCAAATCGCTTTCCTGTCTCGAGCGCTGGCTCGGCCTAGACATTGGCTAAGAGAAATAGGGGAAAGGACGGAAATGAAAATAAATAAAATGGAAGGAAGACGGGAAGGACAGAAAAAAACGAAGAAATCATGAAGGAATAGAAAAAAAGAGTAGAAAAGAGGAAGGAAGTTGTAGCAAGGGGCATTACAAAAGGATCGCAAAATAATTGGCGATGTTCTAATCATTTCAAAAGCTAGCGCAGCCGCTTCTTGCTTGAATATGTCTTTGTACGTCATGTGTATTGTTTTCCCCTACTTTCTGAGTCAGTGCAGTTTGTCTTTACATTCCCCCCCCCCCCTCCCAAGATATTACGTCAGAGTAGATCCTGTCCTCATTGCTGAAGTATTCATGAGTTACTGAGAACTGATAGTTTATTTTCATCATGTATGCATTTCGCCTTTCTGCTGCAGTGTACTGAAATCAGGTTGAAAGACGCATTAAAAATTTAATAATTCGCTTTTGAACACATGCGCAATAAGTTTCAGCATAGAGCACGAACTAAAGGTATAAAACTCGTGAAAGTGGTAAAAAAACGTTCGTTTTCAGGCTTCTCGCAAATAGCTGTCCCTAAAATTTATCGCATTCTTAGCACAGGAATGTTCCAATTTTTTTACGTGCTATTTTTGCATCTAAATTTGTCTCTGGCATTAAGTATTACCTTTAAACCAATGTAGTACGTAAGACCGTTAGTTTTAATTTAAAGCAATAAAAATTAAGGCGAAAATGAACTTGGAATGCGCTCAAACTTTGCTCTATAGATGCATCCTGCATTTCACATGGCTAGAAAATGTTCCATTTCCACAGGGCGCCATATGCTTCCAGTTGTTTGTGGCTGAAAACTTGGTACCTTATGCGATTGAACAGCAGCCGCATAAAATGACCATGCTCAGTTTCTTTCTCCAATGGTCTTACGGTCGCACGATGACCAGACCAAATGCCAAGAATTACTATATGTGCAGCACCCTGTTCACACTGTAAATGCAAATATGTCAGCCTATAATCGGATACAACTAAAGAGCGAAGCAGCTTTTCCCCGTCAAAGGACTGCATTCCAGCCAATGGTGTCGGCCGATTCTCATGAACCTGCTAGCGTGATAACGCAGCGAGGCGACCGACCATGCCACGGAGGTAGGGTACTATGCCCTTTCATCTGCCACTCCCTGCACTGTCACTCTAGTAGGCTCATGACAACCGACCGACGCTATTGGCTTGAAGGGGTCCCTTGCCGGGGAAAAGCCGCTTCGTTCTTGAGTTGTATCCAACTATAGTGTCAAACTCTCATGACCGCCCTTTCTGATTTACCAGTCAATCTCTCATTCCTGTCCCCACTCTGGATTGACAAGACAGTGTCATATGTTTCTGCATAACGACATCCCTTCCCCTCCCTCCACCCCTGTGTAATACTCGCTGAAACTTTTGTGTATCTGGGTTAAAGAAACGTATAAATAATTAGTCTTCACCTTGCCTCCTAATCGCGGGGTGTGCATGTGTATGTGTGGTGCGCGTTACGGTAGATGGAGCCACCGCCGCAGCAACCACCCCAGCAGCAACGGTCACGTGTGGGTTTGTGTGAAGTCACGGAGACGTTCTCGAACTGTGGTGTGTGCGGCCAGTCGCCGTTGGATGTAGAATGTATGCCGTATGAATTAAAACCCTCGTTATGTTAAAGAAATACATCATTAAAAAATCGTTTATACTTGCCTGCGAGATAAATGATACATTTCCGCTTCCGGAATTTCTAGGGTTCCTGTTCGCCGACGCTGGCTTCGATGTGTGGGCCATGAACTCGAGGGAGGCGAAGCCCTACAGCAAGCACAAGACTCTCTCGCAAGACGACCCCAGCTACTGGCAATGGAGGCAAGAAGATATTTTCCCTGTATCGCTAGATACTGGAAAAACTGTTTGCAGGGAACAGAGTTTTACAAAATACGGATACAGGGAATACAGTTTTCCCTGTATCGCACTTAGCGCGCACGTGACAGCTTCTCCGAGCACCTTATTTGCTGAAGAGGCGAGACACCATTCCATAGCTCTGAAGAGCCTTTGTAGCGCGCTTCGTACAAATCTGGGTACGGTCTGGGCGTTAATTATATTCAGTAATTCTCAAACGATGCGGACCATTTGCAAAGCAATCTGCAACTAAGCACCTGTCCAACATTCTCGGAAAAAATGTTCAATCTTGGAGAATTGCAAGGTACTGTTATGGAAATACTAAAGGTAATGATGCATTTTTTCGATGTGTAGCAAAGTATTTCTTTTAAAATTTCCCCATCGTTCGTATAGGGCAGTTAAGACTGGCATAAAAAACTAATGGAGAACGTTTTTGACAATAGCAGAAACGTTAATAGCAAAACAATGCAAGCCTGCCGATGGTAGATCTACGGATATATTGGTTGCTATAATGAAATCTTACAATATATGAAAAAAAATCTGGTTCATAAACTCTTTCCCGTTGCAATATGCTTTTGTCCAGAATGGTTGGGTATTTCGCGCAGCTTTATCTTGTGCTGGACTGCACTGTATAGATTGGTTTTCCTGCTAAGCTTAGCTCGTTAAAAATAATTGTCGTTAGAATCAATGGATGAGTGTTAGGAAAACGCGAACTGTTCCTGAAAGTAAACGGGATCAAGAGAAGCAGAAGACAAGATGAGCGCACTCTCAAGCGATGCTTGTGGCAATGGGGACAAACAGCGCCCTTCCTGCTTCCTTTTCCATTAAATTTTCAGTTGAAAGTCTGCGTTTTCTCTTTGCGCCTCTTCTGTGTCCTGTCGTTTGTAGCACTTTTTTTTTATCACACCGTACCATATCGCCCTCTATTGCACAAACCACAAATTAGTTTATGCCGACCCGAGGGGAAAATGGAGAAGTGGAAGACTTTCTTCCGAAGGGGTACCCATTTGGAAACGCACTATTCCAGTTAAATTCCCAACTGGAGGGATGTTTCCCAGCTGAACTAACTGCAAGTGCACACTTTCCAGCTGAAAGCAAGACCAGTTCCAGCTCAACGCGATTTCCGGTCAATAATCCGGCTGGAAATGACACTTTTCAGCTGGGAACATGTCATTCCAGCTGGAATTGAACGGTGTCTAGCCGGAAGAGTTTCCAGTTTAGTAATCCAGCTGGAAATGGGACCCTCTTGTTTTTTTTTTATTTCGAGGCCCATGGTCCTCTCCAGAAGAGTTTCACAGGCAGAGCTGAAAAGGGTATTATTTGTTGCACTTGGCCATTTCCGGTCCTATCCACGCCAGTTCATTGCAGCTGCCTGATGGCATCATAAAACGCTAGTGTAAGGTAGCATGTTTTAAAGAACAGTACCATGAACACACCTATGCAAATTGGAAGGTCAGATGGAAAACTCACTGTTTCTAATTACTTGGCATGCGGGTGCAGCTTTGACGAGATCGGCCGCTATGACGTTCCAGCAACCATCGACCACGTTCTCAAAGCCACTGGTGCCCCCAAGCTCACCCTCGTGGCGTTGTCCCAGGGGGCTGTCACCACGCTCGTACTGTTGTCCTCAAGACCAGAGTACAACGACAAAGTGAGTGATCGTTGACTTCTTAACATATACTTATCACTCATAAAGGGCCAGGTTGACCTTTTGGGCTTTTCTGCTAGATGTCCAATATTCGGTGTCGTCTGAATAACAAGAACAGTGGATGAACCTTCTCGTGGAATGAACGGTGCGCTAAAAGGGGTCTACTATGATTACTAAATGAAGTGATTTTAAAAAAAGGAAACCCGCAGTAACTTCCTCACTTCTCGATGGGAACATCAACCGCTCCATGAGGGAAAAGAAATTTAGGTTTCTAGTTATTTGCATGTTCCTAACGCTTGTGTGGTCATCAGACAACAAAGGCAGATCATTTTTTTTTTCATTTATCGTTATGGAAGTATTCTCTCGCTGGATTTAAAATAGAGAGAACCGCAAAGCCTGTTGTACAGGCACTGCTCTTAACACAAAACTTGGCTTGCAAAACAGGATTGCCGGCGATATTACTCAGTTCTTAACATGAGCGTTTAAAATTTCTCATGCATACTGTTTATAGGTTTAGCCAAATCAAGGATTGGCGACTCCCATGTTGAATGCATGACATTATCCTCGCGATCTTCGCAGGTCGACCTCGTGATTGCGTACGGACCTGTGGCAAACCTAACCCATGCGGGACCACCTCTCTCATTGGCGTTGCCCATCCTTCCACCCATGTTGGTGAGTGATGTTCACACAATCTTTTAAAATAGTGGATCGGAGATTTCTTCTGGCTTGGACATGCAAAGCCTCCTGTAATATGGGAGGGGGTCGGATTAATTGTCGGCTCTCTTACGCTTTCTCCTCTGTCCTTTAAAAATGGTCTATAGACAGTCTATAGACCTCTTAAGAACTCTATTGCCTTCCTATAGATATTTTTTTGTATATTCATACTCTGTAGACTGTCTATAGACAAATGTCTGCTGTATGGTCATCAATTTATAGATTGTCTAATAGACTGTCTATAGGATTTATATTGCCTATACACTCTTCTCTAGGAGTTGTCTATAGAGTCTATAAACTTTATAGACAGAGGGCTATAGACAGTCTATAGACTGCCTTAAGAAATTTTTGTAAGGGTTTAGCACACCTCTCTTTAAAACATATGGACGGCTCCTTCAATAAACAGAGCAGCAATATGTAGCTAGAATGGTACATCTTTAAGGCGAATTAAGCTCACTGCAATTCCCCGATAAGCGAAATAGTCCGGAAACTTTTGTTAGGTTTCCTGTAGACGCGACGTCAAAAAAAGATCCTTCACGAGCCATCCAACAGCAGCGCCACAGTGACCGACATCCGACAGTACTGTGGTATATATGTTGGTATATATGTTGTTAGCTAAATAGCTTCCTGTGATTCTTTGGCGGTGTAAGGAGAGGGAATACAACTGAGAGAGCAACAACGCAAAAGGAGAGCTGAAAGCATAGATGAACATGTTTGCGCGTGCACCAAACAACGATGATTTCAGACTGGCCTTGTACGTGACATGCCGTTAAGGACATTCCACTTTCAGAGCGAAAGCTCTACTTCAAGAGCAAAGCTGCAAAAGCCGATTCTCCGCTGAGGCCTTGACCCTGAATAAATAAATAAATAAACAAATAAATAAATAAATAAATAAATAGACGCGTGATCGGCTACGGCGGTCGCATATTGCTCTCGTGCAGCGACCAGCAAAGCTGATCTGTACGCGCCTCCTCGGGTTCGAAGCCCAGTCGCGGCAATATTTACTTATTTATTCAAGGTCAAGGTGAAGGCTGCAGCGATTGGTCCGGCTTTTGCCGCTTTAGTCCTGAAGTAGAGATTTCGCTATAAAATTGACAGTTTAAGCCACTAACATTCAGGCGGACGGACGGACGGTGACAGAATTCAATAGAGCAAGCAACCAAGCTGAGAGAGGCTTTAGAACAATATCTCTTGACTCCGTACGCAGCGGGTGCTCGACCCTTTCTCGAGAGGAGCCTTCCTGGGCGCATCTGACGGCCTGCAGCGAGTCGTAACGAGTTTCTGCGAAGTTGTGACCGGCCAGGTTTGCTCTATCGTGGTCACCCTGTCGCTGTTCAGCAGCCCACATCAACTTAATGAGGTAAGCATTGAAAAATCATCGGCCTAAAAACATTTTACCCCTGCCAAAACTGGCGGTGGCCTCTCTCCTCACAGTTGCATACAGTGACAGAAAAAAAAATTGAAGAAAAGGAAAAATGCGTAAGGGTTTTAACTTGGTTAAACCGATTACAGTGCGAAAGCACAGGCCCGACAAAGTGGACGAAGAAATAATAATAATAATTGGTTTTGGGGGGAAATGAAATGGCGCAGTATCTGTCTCATGTATCGTTGGACACCTGAACCGCGCCGTAAGGGAAGGGATAAAGGAGGGAGTGAAAGAAGAAAGGAAGAGGAGGTGCCGTAGTGGAGTGCTCCGGAATAATTTCGACCACCTGGGGATCTTTAACGCGCACTGACATCGCACAGCACACGGGCGCCTTAGCGTTTTTCCTCCATAAAAACGCAGCAATAATAATTGGTTTTTGGGGGAAATGAAATGGCGCAGTATCTGTCTCATGTATCGTTGGACACCTGAACCACGCCGTAAGGGAAGGGATAAAGGAGGAAAGAAGAAAGAAGTGAAAGGGAGAAAGAGGTGCCGTAGTGGAGGGCTCCGGAATAATCTCGACCACCTGGGGATCTTTAACGTGCACTGACATCGCACAGCACACTGGCGCCAAGACTGTGTGCAATGCATAGCGTAATGCACCCAAGCCCGAAACGACCGAAGTAATATTAGTGGGCGACATGGAGGAAAGGAAAACTCAGGAGAGGCCCTCGCTATCCGAGCTGGCGGTCAAAAGATGTGCCGGAAGTCACGCGCTTTCGCAAGGACTACAGCGAGTCTTTGACCTATGGCGCAGCCTATAGTAACACCAGGCGCAGCGGAGTCATCTGCTTCAATGCATGCGGCGCATGCGCAAACGCGCTGAGACGGCGACCAAGTAGGGGGAGACGCCTTCGAAAAATAGGACTTTATTAACCGCCTCTCCTTTCTTTGCTTCCTCCATGGTGGACGAAGACGACAGTGTGAAATGCACAGCGCGAGAGTGGGCTGCAGTTTAACACGAGGCGTGTCCATCTGCCGCGATAGCAGATATGTATTTTAACATTTCATGTGCTGTAACCTTGTTTTTCGCCAAGCTGGCAATAAATAAAAAAAAAGCGGCGATAGCAGATGCTTTCGCGCAGCGGCCTCCGGAGCTGGTCTGCTCGCGCAGTCGCGGTTTCGACTCCCCGTCGTAGATATTGATTTCATTTATTTTTTAACTTAGCGTGCCGTCGCTGTTCCTAAGCACTGGCACAAGATGCAGAGATGACTCTCTCAGCCCTAATATCATCAATATTTTAATTACGGTACAAAGGAAAAAAATCAAATCAGTGCTGCAAAGAGGAATCTGCACTTTAACTTGCCCCCGGAAAAGTGTTCACTGCACTGCAACTGTTTTCTTGCTTTCCGCCTCTCAACGGACGAAAGCCAAATTGGCGCAGTAGCCTGACATAACGCTTCAAGACCATGAAAAGTTCGCGGTGATCTTGTGGTCGTGAGAATACTAGAGCTATGGCGTGGGGCGAGTCAACTACCGCCAGCAAGCTCTTGTGTGCTGGTTGTTCAACCAGAATGTTTGCATATCGGGGCTGAGGATGATTGTTAATTGACGTGATGAGCTAACTGTGCATATTTTGTGACAGTGCTTGTTTGGGAGTGAGTATCGTATCTTGTTTGCAGGGATATTGAAGCAACCAAAATGCTTTGCTAAAGCATCGCTAAGCTGTATGAGGTCATTTCGGGCCATAAGAATGGCACGTGTTACCTGCCCTCATTAATATCGCCTTTTGGCGAACTCGTCCGAGATTGACTCAGGCTCTGCTGACGATTTCAGACTCGGATGCCCGTGTATGCTGGACACTGGCCTGTTGGTACGACCATACAGAACATGCGCCATTACTATCAGGTAAGCAGATGTCTTGCACGAAAGTTTTTAGAAGCGTGATCCTCGTGACTGGCCTTGTTTAAACAAAGCGTTTGCGACTTTGTCCTTGCCGCAGATAAATAACGAGCTCACCCTCTTTACCGCAGCTCATGAAAGAAACTGCCTTATGTTATTCTAGGTGTTCATTGTACATTCCTGTACCGCTTACCACGATGTTTCAGTAAACAAGGCTTAAGTCGAAATCTGTTATGTTAACATCACATTTTGTTTTAGCAAGGCGGTCACTACGATGATCGCAATTGTCTTGAATCGGCGTGCCGCTGGGTTCGAACTGCACCCGGAAGTTGTTAATGCCGAATGACGTAATACCTTTTTGCCTCCTTTCAAAGAGCTGTATTCTTTCGAAGCATTAAAATAACTTCGCTCACAACTCTACTTCCAGATGTACAAGGCAAAAAATTTTGTCATGTACGATCATGGCTTAAAGGAAAACTTGTGGCGCTATGGTCAGGTAAGCTATATACAATACTTTTATTCTTGCTTAACCCTCCCATTTTTTTTTTGTCTTAGCTTACGCTGTTTTAAACCGGCCTTGGTAGCCGCCGATAATGCGGCCCTTAATTTCAAATTTCTAACTATCTGTGCTCTTATGAACACCCGCAGTCAAAGTTTATGGAACGCAAAATTAGCGAACAAATCTTGGTCTTATCGCCGTCCTTCAACGCAGCGTGGAAGAGTCATGTACTGCCTAATTCTGTGTGCGCGACTAACACAGTGCACCAATTATTGTGATATGCCATAGATGAAAACAAATTTAAACTTCTTTGCGAAACGGGCGTTGCCCAAACTTTCATTCCAATTGCATGAGTTTAAGGAAGCATGTTTCAGTCTGTAACCCCGACAGCATTTTTAGGCGACCTCCTTATTGTGTCCTTTTGGCTTTGCGTATCTAACTGTTGTAAGGGAAAGAGTTGTTTTTGCATCCTTTTGTTTCATGTTTACCACAAACACTTGCAGAGGAAGCCCCCGCCCTACCCACTGGAGCGCATCACTTCTCCTTACGCCATATTCTCGTCAGAGGGCGACCTTGTAGCCGACACTCAGGACGTGGCTGACCTGGTAGCCAGGCTGGGACAGGCGGTCATCTTTCACCGCGTCGTTCCTCAGAAAACGCTGCGCCATCTGGACTTCGCGTTGGGATACAAAGCAAACGATTTCTTGCACGAAGTCGCCATCGATCTGATTCAAAAACACGCCACCCACTGGCAGTAAAATACGAAGCATCACTAAGTGTAAAACAATGGCAGTCGTTGACCTAACAATTCACTTTCAGTGAATTCATCGCTAACGAATTACTCCCGCCAATGCACCTTTTATGTATTCACTCGTAACGAATGTACCATG
Organism: Amblyomma americanum; assembly: GCF_052857255.1. NCBI lineage: Eukaryota > Metazoa > Arthropoda > Arachnida > Ixodida > Ixodidae > Amblyomma > Amblyomma americanum. The sequence goes on from NC_135505.1 coordinate 122,903,167, forward strand.
TATTAAACATATTTCTCGCAACTCAATATACGGTTGATCACAATGAAAGGTATGTGGGACAAAGGTTGACTTAGATCCACGAAAGCTGGACATGCCAACGTTCTTAGGCAGTTAGAAGGCGCAACTGGTAGAATGTCGATAATGGTGAGAAACATGATTTATCTAGCAACAATTAAAGGCCCAAAGAAACTAAATAAATGGGTTCGAATGAGATTTTTAAAAATCCGAGTGTGGATGGAATTTAATAAACAGACATGGTGTGCGGCCTGGCTACGGCAAACAGGGTTTGCCAAACGCACCTTCTCGCCAGAACACGATTTGGCAACTTTGGTGCAGTACTTGCCCAAAACCTCCTATATGAATAAACCAAATCCGTGCAGTCATTACGGAAGCAATGTGTAGAAGAGGCATAGGTAAAAGGACTGAGAAGTATCTACAGCGGCTTCACAACCGCCATACAGTCTTCCATAGCGAGATTAATAGAATCCTAATTAGGAAGAGTGTCAAGCAGGGAAACACTATCTTTCCAGTATTATCCACTGCTTATTTACAGGACGTACTGAGAGACCTGAATTGGAAAGACTTGGGAATAAATGTTAAATGGGAATAACTCAGTATTAATCTGACTCTAAAACGTTGATGCCATGCAATATTTTTCCCAGATGAAATTGCTTTGCTTATTGGATCAGGAACAAATTAATAAGTATGAACGAGGGCTATACACAGGCATAGCAGAAAGGTAGGTAGATCTAAAAATTAATATGAAAAAAAAAACAAAGTAATGCTCAAGAGTATCGGATGCGAACAGCAGTTTACGATAGGCAGTGAAGCGTTACAGGTGGTATAAAAATAGATCTGCTTAGGGCAGGTAGTGACTGCAGATCCGAACCACGAGGATGAAATGACTGCAGGAGAATAAGAACGTGGCGGAGTGCATTCGGCAGGTACTGTCACATCGTCAATTGCAGTTTGTCAATATCCCTCAAGAGGAAAGTATATAACAGCTATGTCTTACCGCTACTCACCTATGGGGTAGAAACTTGGAGGCCTAACGAAAAGGGTTGAGCCTAAGTTAAGGACAACGCAACGAGCTACGAAAGTAAAAATGACAGCCCCGCCGCGGTGGCTCAGTGGTTAGGGCGCTCGACTACTGATCCGGAGTTCCCGGGCTCGAACCCGACCGCGGCGGCTGCGTTTTTATGGAGGAAAAACGCTAAGGCGCCCGTGTGCTGTGTGACGTCAGTACACGTTAAAGATCCCCAGGTGGTCGAAATTATTCCGGAGCCCTCCACTACGGACCTATTTGTTCCTCTCTTCTTTCACTCCCTCCTTTATCCCTTCCCTTACGGCGCGGTTCAGGTGTCCAACGATATATGAGACAGATACTGCGCCATTAAATTCCACAAAAACCAATTATTATGACAGGCATAACGTTCGGAGACAAGAAAGGATCAGGGAAGAAACACGAGTTAATTACATCCTAGACGAAATCAAGAACAAATGAGCATGGGCAGGGCATATAATGCGAAGGTAAGATAATTGTTAGTCTTTAAGGTTAACAGACTGGACTAAACAAGAAGACCAGCGTTGCAGGGGGCGATTATAGAAAGTCTGTGGCAGCAGCTGGCACACCACCGGATAATTGGAGGGATATGTGAGAGGCCTTTGTCCTGCAGTAGGTGTAGTTAGGCTGATGATGACGATGATTATTAAGATAAGCGTGGCTAACCACGAGGGCATATTTAATGTTAGTGGCATTTATGTCCACACTGCGCAAGCAACACCGATAAAACACACGTATGTACTTGTCAGCTTCGAAATCTGCTGCTTGTTTCTCGCCTTTTGCACTCATTTATTCCGCACATGTAACGCACTGGATGAGAAGAAGATTAAAAACTGATACAGATTTCCCTTGCAAAAGAAAAAAAAACCATTCCAAATAATCACCGTCCAAGCACAAAATGCTCTAAATTAGCCTTACGCAACGTTCACGTTTGCAACATATTCAATCCTATCTGCCATAGTGTAACTCGCCACAAACAACCTTGCAAAAAAGAAAAACGCAAAAGCCGCAGAGGAAAAAATTTATTACCATGCCCTATGATTATCCAGAACAGCAGCTTGAGACTTGGTTTTCATTCCCAAGCTAACAGCGCGCACAGTAGACAGGAACACGATAGATACAACAAGCCTGTGAGTGTCGTTTAAAATGAAGGAGTTTGTTTAGTGAAACCATTAATATGGTCTATTAAAGCAGTATCACTGTGGCGTCGGTTTAATCACGTTTAGCGATATATGCGCTGACCAAAGTGTGTGACATTGTGCACCGCATTTGTGCACAGCATATGCTATTTCAGTTTAGGCTCTCAAAGCAATATGTTTAATTTCAGAAACACGATATAAGTGGACACAGCTAGCCGGAGAGTATTCTTTTAAAATGAAGGGTTATGCTCAGTGAAACGATCAATAGCGGTCTATTAGAGTCAGCATTGCTGCCCCGTTCGTTTAATTATGTATAGCGATTCAGTGCTTGACATTCTAGGCAGAATCAGTCCAAACCATGCTATTTCACCTTACGCTCACAAAACACTATATTTCGCTTCAGTATGCATCTAGCTAATATCATTAAACACACGATGCAAATGTGTTGCAAGAAAGTGTGTCACCTTATGTATGGCTGTGACTGCGTGTAATAATAGCTCGAATCATGCACTATGTAACAGAAAAGCATTGATAAGAAATTCATTAGCTCATTTGTGAGGTAGTTATTCGTTCGTATCACTTAACAAGTAAACAGCCGTATAAAAAAAAACAATGAAAACCGGCCAGGTGTAGATCTGCACGCACCAGTCTGTCGTTTCGCCACACCTATAGCGTCAGCACCCAATGCCGACCATAACGGGGCATCCAAACGTCCGAGCGAACGTCGGCAAAGTCATGGCCGCCACCCGTAGAGCCGGCGCCGCGGAGGTACCGGACACCGCGCAGAACGTGTGGCCCAATCGGAGGTAGAAGAGCTGAGCAAGCGCCCTCTCTTGGGCCACCCGCGATTCTCGCAGCACAGACGCCCTGTAGGAGATCTCGGAGGCCCATCGCACTTGGACCACGTCCAGCCACCAGGGTTCGTCGCCGGTCAACTCGAGTCGGGAAGCGTCCCTGGCGTAGGATGCCAGGCAGTGAGTGTGCTCGGTCAGGTCCCAGCCCGAGCTTCTGGAGCCGTGGTCGCAAAGGAATGTTTCAGTAGTGGCAGGCATGAGCCTTTGTAAAAGCTCTCTACATTGTTTATCAGTGGTGGCATGTATGCCTATTACATGTAGTAGTACAGTATTTCCCAAAGCTAACCAGGCTGCCGTTAGGATCGAGAAGCCACGGTCGCATTAGAATTTTTCAACAAAGGCAATCACACCGTCCTGTAAAATCATTCTACAGCATTCATCAACAACATGATTATTGTGGGATATCTTAAGAGCCCCGTTGGGACGAGCAGACGGCAGGGTCCCATGCTTGATGATAATGGATTTCTATGGCGCAAAGGCATCTGTGGTCGAAGAGCGCCATGGCACAAGGTTTTTGTCTTCTAATCAAGGTGGCGAAGACCCGTTACCCAAGAATTTCACCCTAAAGGAGCCGAGCATCAAGCAGTGGAAAGCTTGCACCCACTGTATCACCGATCGGTACCCAGCGGCACGGGGGAGCGAACCCTCGCCACCTGGCAGGTGATAAGAGCCACTTGTACACGGGACAGCCAGCTGCGACAAGCCACCTGCCATGTTTGCCAGGAATCGAAGTGGAAAGAAGGCAATCATCCTCTCCTCTTATGGGGAAAAGGAGGCAGAGACCGGAAGGTGGCTGCCACGAGACGAAACCTGTCACCTCCCGTCGTGCATGGCAGCTCACAACGAGGTTTTTATGGTATGGCGCTGTCACAGCTAATGGTGATCAGGTGTCTTCAAAGTACTTTTATGTTGTGGTATATCCCTGTACATACCCACTTCTCCCTAATTTGGCAATTATTAGTCTATATGACTTAACTCCCTGAGAAAAGCAAAATAATAAATGCTAAGAAAAGAATAAATCCTAAGAAGAGGATAACCGCATCCGGTACGTACGCCTTAAAGCATCACTGTTTATTCTGAGAAAAGAACTCCATCCTTGTGACTGAAACACTATCTACTTTTGGCTGAAATTAGGTGTACAGGGTTAAAAGTGCCTGGTGGAGTCACCTGCCGAATCGGCCCTATAGGATATGACCACGAAGTTCACCTTCGTGTTTGCAAGAACACGTGTAGCAGTCGCGTCGTCTGCTTCTTCATGTCTGCGTTCTATGGTGCTTTCGTCCTCACCGCCAAGGCTGGACGGAACAAGCTAAGGCCCTCCGAAACCAGGCATTCAGCACCCAGTTCCACCTTCACTGATAACCGCAAGCAGTATACATGAAACTTAGATACCCATTTAAAGATTGCGGCGAGGGAGACCCGGCCTGAAACGCCAGCCTGGCCAGGTAGTATCCAAGGGTGCCGTAGTTGAGCACGTGCTCTGTCACTTGAGCGTAGTAGAAGTCGGGGATTAGTAGGCGTTCCGCAACTTCGCCGTCGCTCCAGGAAGCGGATAACGCATCGAAGTCCAGTATAGGCCTTCCAGACCTCGCCCCGGCGGCAAAGAACAGGACAGCGTTGGCAATGAAGTCGGACCCGTAGTTAACTATAACCATACTGTTAGTGTCGTTGTCCAGTGGATACACTGCGACGAGAGAACAAAAAATCATGTGCATGTAGGCAGTGGCTTCACAATGGAACAGATATTCCGTAAACAGCGCTGCGTTATATAGCCGCCCTCCAGTCTGTGTACACTGCTTGTAAACCTTGTAACCCAGGCCTCATGGTCCACTGTCTCATCTCACGTCTTCCTGTTCTATCCATGACACACGAATCATATATGTGACCATCGTCAGGGTACGTTCTAGAATTCCTCAGTGATTCCCTTATCCATATTCTGGCCTCGGAACTCGACCCGCCGCGGTGGCTCAGTGGTTAGGGCGCTCAGCTACTGATCCGGAGTTCCAGGGTTCGAACCCGACCGCGGCGGCTGCGTTTCGATAAAGGCGAAACGCTAAGGCCCCGTGTGCTGTGCGATGTCAGTGCACGTTAAAGATCCCCAGGTGGTCGAAATTATTCCGGAGACCTCCATTACGGCACTTCTTCCTTTCTTCTTTCACTCCCTCCTTTATCACTTCCCTTAAGGCGCGGTTTAGGTGTCCAGCGATATATGAGACAGATACTGCGCCATTTCCTTTCCCCAAAAACCAATTATTATTATCACGGAACTCTGTCCGACGTCAGGCGAGGTACGAACGGCAGCCAAACTATTGTTACCATGCACTCACTTCGCATGGGATAGCTGGCTGTCTCAATCTTCCCGTAGTCCAAGACGACGCCCCGGGATATTTCTAGTTGCATATTGGCCGCCGTCAACACGCCGGAGACCATGCGTTTTACATCGGCCGCGGTCTCCGAACCAACAAAATCGGTAATTATCCAGTGGCGGTATACTTCTCCGAACATCGTCTCTAAAGCCGTGATGCAGATCTCGTACTTGACGTCGTCTTCTGGCACGTGGCGGTGCACCTTAACCTGCTCTTCAAGGGCGAAGAACTCGGCCAGTGGAACGAGCACCATGTATATCTTGGTCGCGAGCATGTCCTCCTGGCTGGACAGGGATTTCAGGATGCCTTGCACGCCATCACGGTTAGTGACGCGCGCCATAAGTGGCAGGACTACTTCCACTTCGGAACCTTGCGCCGCCAACACAGCCGTCCAGTTCCACTGAGACGAGTCCAACTTGTGGAGTGGAACTTCTACTGGTGTAACGCGAGGGCTAGACGTCAAGCTGAAGACTGCGTCGTCCATTTTCACTATGGCGTCCACCATCTGTTTCTCGAAAGCTCGACTGTCGTTTCCTGTGCTTCCACCTGCATGCACTTGAAGATGTACACCGCCACTGGCACTGTTGTTTCTAGCCAGTAACGTTTTGACGGCGCGTGTGACGATCGCGTGACGGAACTCGACGCTCACATGGCGCAGTATAGCGGTGCCCGGCGAAATGTCGACAACCTGGCCGTCGTACGCGACGTCCAAAACGGACCGCAGATGGAAGTTCAGCAAGTGAGTCACTGCCAGGAAAAAGGACTCCTGGAACGTCCTGGCCTGCAGCCACAGTTCGGTGAATATGTTGGCCGCTCGCCAAGCGGTCGTAAGATTTAGAGGCTGCGTCCGGAAAGAAAACACCGTGTCAGACATAGCCGCATCCATTCACTTCGAAGTGAATGGCACCGGTAGGTATACAGTCTATAAACATGTCTTGAGTGCGAGCGGGTTTAAATCTTTCTCATCTTCAACTGCAGCAGCCTGCCACGCAGTCTGCCAGCTGGGGTAAGATCGCCAGTGCACATCAGAGAGTGCCTGCTCTTCCTCAAAACTTTGCAAAATATTTCAGACGAGAGTTTTGTCATACAGTTGCTCTATACCGCTCAAGTCATTGCAGCAACCCACTCGCCCAATGGCTTAGTGGCTGCGCCGTCCGGCTGTTGAGGCCAGGGTAGCGAGATCGAATCCTGGCCACGGCGGCCGCATTTGGATGAAAGCAAAATACAAAAGCACTCTTTCGTTGTGCGGTGTCAGTGCACGTTAAACAACCTTTGGTATTATAAATTAATCCACAGCCCTCCACTACGGCGTCTCTCGTAGCCCGTACGCAGCTTTGGAGCGTTGAGTCCCACATAGCATACATCACAGTTCCCACCGTAATGTGCTAGCTGTGCACGTTCAGCGAGCAAATACACCATCGTCCGCAACTTCAGTAGCCGTAGCGAAAGTGTGGCCGCGGTAAGTTCACACGTTCTGCTGTCTGCGCATGCGCTCCGTACTCGTGCGCTGCTGCTTCGTCACAGAAACTCAAAAAAAGCTCACAATATCCTCTTTCGGCCAAAGGTACGGCCACCTGGACCACGTAGAAATGACAGACCATTTAGCTTGGTTAGGCCAAATGCGACGTACTTGCGCTAGCCCTAGTTGTGCTCAGTTTAACTTAATTATTAAAGGCTCCGCCTTAAGGCTATGACGCGATAGGGTTAATGAGTTAATGCCATATATGCGGAGCTGGTCATTCCCTACTTTAAACTCATAAAACGGTGGGAATCCTCACATCACCCCTGGTGCAGTGGTGCAGTGGTTAAGCGATGCGCCACTGCCCTGCGATGCCAGGTGCTGCCACCGGTGGAGCTTGTGAGACCCAAGCATCCTCTTGCGACCAATTATTGATTGAACTGCCACCTGCCACGTTGGGCAGCTTGATCACAATTCAGTGGGAATTCTGTGATGACGTCACAAGGTTACGTGATCTATACGTGGCCCACCTGCCACCTAGGGGGGCCATCTAGGGCAAGGTGCCGAGAACCAGGCGGGCACACAGAGGGACCTCACAGATACTAAGTGTACATAATTATAATTGGTTTTTTGGGGAAAGGAAATGGTGCAGTATCTGTCTCATATATTGTTGGACACCTCAACCGCGCCGTAAGGAAATGAATAAAGGAGGCAGTGAAAGAAGAAAGGAAGAGAGGTGCCGTAGTGGAGGGCTCCGGAATAATTTCGACCACCTGGGGATCTTTAACGTACACTGACATCGCACCGCACACGGGCGCCTTAGCGTTTTTCCTCCATAAAAGCGCAGCCGCCGCGGTCGGGTTCGAACCCGGGAACTAAGTGGCCGAGTGAAAGTTTTGGATAACGCACTAAAACCATGCACTTCTGAGTCCTGGAAAGCATATCGCAATCTCAAACTTTACTTTACAAGCTGTTACAAGTTTACGAAGACATATTTACGAGTCCAGTTTACAAACCCTGTCACCGAAGAACGCCAGGCAAGACGCGTACACTTGTCCCATGTGGTTGACCTGCTCATCGTACGGAGTTGATCCGGAAGCGACCTTCCAGAGACTTTCATTTACTGCCGCCACGTAGTCGCTCCTCAGTGACGCCATGTACGAGACGTTCCGGTCGGCGGCGTTCCAGCTGAACGCCTTCTTCACGGACGGGGCCAATGGGCTCCAGTGACCGCACACGAATGCGTAGAAGTTTGTGCACGGGTCGGCCGAAACGTCCAAGGCGGCGGCGATGATCTTGATGGCACTCAGGCAGTCGGGAGAGCTACACTCAGTGTCCATCTCCTGGACGAGCAAGAGGGCGGTTTTCATGCAGCTTCTCCACATTAAGGGTCACAGCTAACTACCAAGCTCGCCCGGAGCAACCGACATTGTTTTACTTGCTCCTTTCATAATATCTCTTTTGTGGTTTCCAATCATGCGCCTTCATTACATGTTTATGTTTTTAGCCATGATGGTTAGAAATGTTTCGCAATTCTGGGCTGCAAATGCTTAACTTACCCTCGAAAATGTTAAAAAAATACTAAGCTGTTCATCTTTTCAATGCTCTTAGCAGGTTGGCGTATGGAAATCTTTTCTGCGTCTGGGGGGAGAACCCTGTCTTCTACATACTGTAAATAAATCTAGTAATATTTTTACATAATTTATAGCCAGTATTTTTTTGCACATGGATCTCAATAAAAGTAAGGACCCTCTAACATAGACCAAGTCTTTTAAATGCAAGAATAGTAACCATGAAAGCTAATTTCCACAAATCCTGAAGAGCAAATATATATGATGAGTCCTGACCAACCAGAAGCGTTCGACAGCTGCATCAAGGAAATATAACCTGGGCCTTCTCTAATCAAGTGGTCATATATGCAATACGCAAAATTACGAACATATTTATCTTGTTAACTGTGAAAGGACAGCTTAATACACACTTTCCTTCCGTCCCATTCGGCACACCACGGATGGATGATGAGGAAGCACACTTGTGGCCATATCGTTCTCCTTTCTGTACCTTGCTGCGCTCATGTCACCTCAAAAGAAAAGTTCATTTGGTTCATTATTAACGCGATAGCATTTAGGTTATCATCTTAGCAGGCGACAAGGTGGGCTAAAGCTCTGTGATCCGCTTGCAGCAACACTCTTCTCACGCTTCGGCATTCGGCGGAGAGAGCAAGCGGAATCCGCCGCCGCGGATGAGATTCGGCCTAAATACCCGGTGGAAAGCTTGATCGGTCCGGGACAGATTACTGCCGCGGCGAGGAGGAGGTTGCATTCCCACAGCGACAAACGGCTGCACGCTTCGAAGCAGAGCCGCTCGTTTCGGACTCAATTCGTCGTTGTTCCTACCTTTTTTGTTGCGTTCACTGGCCATAAATTGGGCACTCATTTTTCGCTTGGTCTCATCTCGCCTATATGAAGACGGATTACTGAAAGATTTGGTTTAATGTTTAATTTACAGTGACGATTCTTCCCCTTCTAGGCTTAAGAAGAACGTGGGCTGGTTGGCAGAAAAACCAGATGGCGCCACTAGGCTGAGCTTATTGACGCGTATGGGTTTGCATACGCTAAAATAAAAGTGGGAAATGCGAGAAAAGCTATAAAGTGCGGAAAAATACTTGCGTTTAGGGTACATAATCGTGCGTACGCTTATGGTACGTAGACAGCGTCAATTTATGTGCTTTTCTAACCACATTGCGTACGCCGCGAGCGACCATGTTGCGGCGAATTTCGCTCGCTCTCGTCGCCGAATGCCCAAGTGTCAACGTGCCATAAAGCTATGCTAAGGCTAAAAACTAGAACGTAGCGTCGTCCGACCGCATTGACATGTTAACAGTGGACGCAAAACTAATTTCGCTGGTGTCGCCTCGACTGCCGGGAACACTCTAGCCATCTGTAGCCGGGAAAGACCAGTGTGGTGTTGTTGCCAGACTTTATGCGTGCGAGTAGGCTGAAAAGTCCGTCGTCCGTCGACAGAAGAAAATGCCCTCGCATTTATCGCGCGATTCGGTCCGCGGAACGTGCGCGGACCTCGTAGACCGGAAGCTAGACCCCACGTGACCGCTAGTCCGCGGGCCGAAACAGGTCCGTGGTCCGACGTCTGGATACACCTTAAACGGACGGACGGGCGGACAGGGTCGTGGCCGCGAGATGAGCCAATAAAGGCTTTCGCCTCAAAAGGAAACTCAGAGGAATTCTGTCCAATTATTGCTCACGGTAAAAATTTAATTTCTGAGTCTTTATGGGTATGTTGACGTTTGTCCCTTAGCAAAAGGAGCATTTACGACAGAGAAAATTTATTTCAGGCATTTTCCCGCCATTCGAATAAAATCTTCACAACTGCAACGAAAGTGACTGGTTGTAACCGTTTTGAAGTTAATGGAGAATAGCGTTGCTTCCGGGGTCGGCACAAAAATCAGTGTTAACTCAAGCCGTTTACTTGCGATTTCGGCAGGTGTTTACGACACCTGTATTTTGTTCTCCTAATCTTTTCTACCTTATGAAAGCTACGTTATCGGTGAGTGTCTCTTGCTCTATCGCTATACCAAGGCCAACTTCAAACTGATCTCAATGCCCCTTCAAATGACTGTAACCTTCGCAGTATGTTCTATTAGTATTGCCAAGAAAGGGCCTGGTAGGGTGTTAACGTAGTTAAACCGAGTAGACGTGCGAAAGTATGTGTTCATTCTTCGCGTCTTCTTACTGGCATCTGCATGTGCACGCAACCTCGTTTCTCGCTCCTCATCTTCACACCCTCTCTTCACTCGGCGGAAGCTGACGCGAAGCCCTCCTCCCATTGGCTGCAGCTGGCGCGACGCTATTCTGAACTTACCCGAGCTTCCTACCATTGGCTGCAGCTTGCGCGACGCTATTCTGAACTTACGCGAGCTTCCTCCCATTGGCTGAAGCTTGCGCGACGCTATTCTGATATTACCCGAGCTTCCTCCCATTGGCTGCAGCTTGCGCGACGATATTCTGAACTTACCCGAGCTTCCGCCCAATGGCTGCAGCTTGCGCGACGCTATTCTGAACTTACCCGAGTTTCCTCCCATTGGCTGCAGCTTGCGCGACGCTATTCTGAACTTACCCGAGCTTCCTCCCGTTGGCTGCAGCTTGCGCGACGCTATACTGAACTTACCCGAGCTTCCTCTCATTGGCGGCAGCTTGCGCGACGCTATTCTGAACTTACCCGAGCTTCCTTCCATTGGCTGTAGCTTGCGCGATGCTATTCTGAACTTGCCCGAGCTTCCTCCCTATGGCTGCAGCTTGCGCGAGGCTATGCTGAACTTATCCGAGCTTCCTCCCGTTGGCTGAAGCTTGCGCGACTGTCCTCCGAACTAATCCGAGCTTACCCGAGTTACTCCAAGGCTTCACACAAGATTCTTGGTTGTGACTATGTTAAGTAGTGCTGTCGCACTACAGTCAGATGCAACTCAAGAACGTAGCGGCTTTTCCGTGTCAAAAAACCCATTCCAGCCAATGGCGTCGGGCGATTATCATTACCCTTCTAGCATGACAATCCAGGGAGCAGCGTTACAACGGGGGAAGGGACAATCCCCTTTCATATAGGGGGCTTTACTTTCATCTACCACCCCCTGCTTTATCAAAATAGCAGAGTCATGAGAATCGGCCGACGCAATTGGCTGGAAGAGGGTTTCTTGATGGGGAAAGCTGCTGCGTTCTCGAATTGTATCCGACCATAAAAAAGCAACAAACGCGACGCACCTTCACCCACGCCGCTGGTGAGAAAGCCGCACCGTGCCAGCCGCGAGTTCCCACGATCCGTATGAGGAGAAGCACAACAGTCACGAAGGCAGCACACAGGAAGGCCACAAGGCCAACGGTGAACCCGTTGGGCCGGTACAAGCCCGAGGTGTCTGTTGAGTGGCAGTTCCTCCGTAGGTCTGCGGATATGGTGGAGCTGCCCTGGTCGCCGAAGACTGTGGTCTCGCCCGCCACCCTTGGGGCTTTGGTGGCGGCCGGACTGCCGCTGGAGATCAGGTCATCGCCTTGCTTACCAAGCTGGACCTTGGAAAGGGGGCCAAAAAATATATCACACTGCCATTTCAAAACAAAAAGGCCGATAAATATAGATTTTTTTTTGAAGGCTCAGAAATACTATTGGCTGATTTTATTGAATTTGGTTGATGTCGAGGCGAAAAAACTTGGTCCCCGTGACCGCTTTAGTACTAGTAATAGCAGTAACAGTAATACTTAACTGGTAACGGTAAAAAAATGAGAAACACCTACGACAGTCGGTACTGCAAAATTTGAGCTCAGCTCTTCACTGGTCACCTGTTACCGCTGGCAGGTGCCATGTTACGCTGTTTGCCACCCTGCGGGATCTTCCTGGGGTAGTCAGTCACCATCCCGTTGTTCATCCGTTGTCCTCATCCTTCACAGTGGCAGACGGCGTTTCGCGCTGCTACTACCTGCCAACACGCTACTTGTCACGTGACGTGTTACGTCGACGACACCGACTACGACGCGGAACGCCGAAACGGGTGCCCCAAAAAAAGCGCTCTAAATATAGTAGCAGTGTAGCGCTAGTAGCAATATTAGCAGCAGCAGCAGTCGTTGTGGATTGGAAGCACAGTTATAACTCGACCTAACGTATCTCGATTTTACGAAGTTCTCGGTTTTACGAACAAATTTTGATTCGCACGCCAAGTGCCCATTGGTTCAGTGTCCTCTGTGACTCGAAATAACGAAACAGCGACCACTAAACCCGAATTAAGAAAGTTTTACCGGGAATAATTGAGTAGAAAAAAATTCAGGGGAAACTTGGTTGACCTGAAGTGCGGTGAGGCGGAAGTCTTTAGCGCGGTGTTACTGCTTGTGTCACTGATGTGAGGTTAAGATGTTAAGTACACAATTGTTTGTGAATATTAAATGCTGCAGACACTGCAGGGCATTTAGAAGGCATCCGTCTGATTCTATGCCTTTCCACAAACAGTCTCTACAGTCCTAGACAAGGAGAACTACATATGCGTTGGCAGGAGGCAGCGTAGATCATTGTAAATACGATGTAAATTTTTTTCTTGGCCTGCGCAGCATTTGGCGAAGCAGGATGACTGTACGACACTGCGATGAAGATGCGCGGTCTGTCCGATATTACTTCAAATAAAACGTATTTAAGCTGCGTGAAGTGTACACGGAGCTATGTTTTGGAGATGAAGTTATCGAGTTGATGAGAAAGTTGTGTTCCTTGAAACAGTTTTGATTTTCTCACGTGAGTGAAACGCATGTCCGCTCTTGATGTTTGAGAATGTAGCGCAGAATGTGTTTGGGATCTGTTGTAAACTGTCGAAAGAGGCAATAAAGACAACAAAAAAGCAGGAAGTAGCGTAGTCGTCCGGCTGCGGCACGCTCGGCTGCGGCACGGAAGGATGGTGGTTCGAATCTCACCGTGCACAGTATTTTTTTCTTATCGAGTTGCTGGATGCAACGGACGCCGGACAGATCCAAGACCGTGAGTATGAGCCGTTAAAGGCTTCCGCCTTAAAAAAAGTTATCTGTGACTTATTTTCCCAAAATGCCTCGCAGCTTGTTGGCAGCGTGCCAGCCGTAACATCTAGGGACGGAGTCACGGCACTGGATTTGTTCTGCTGGGCTGCAAGCTGCGCCAGTGCACGGAACAAAGGACTCGGCAGTCGGCAGCGCTCCCAGTATGGCTTCGAATCCGTTTTACCAGATGGCGCTTCCAGGCTCAAGTGATTCGGATTGCATTCGCAGACTTTTCGTACGAATAGGCACGGATGTTAAGCAAATGCGATGCCGCGGTTGCTCTTGGGTGCCGCTGCGCTACACATGAAAATTTCAAAGGCCAAGAAATGCCTTCCTCAATTTTACGAATTTCCCGAATTAAGAATTTGTGGCTACACTTCACTTCGTTTAATCGAGCTTTAACTGTAATGGAAAGCTGTCTAAAGAAAATTCAAAGGAAATAGCAAGGGCCGGTTAAGTGGTATGAAGATGGCCACCTTCACTGCTGTTTGCGGTTTCTACAAATCGGATAGTAAAAGAAAGAAGAGTCAAAGCAGGATAAAAATAATTAGGTACGTTTGAAATGGGAAGCCGCAGAACTGACAATTGTTTTTTTGAGGTAAGGAATTGGCGCATTAACTGTCACAGATACCTCGGTGGACACCGAAACCGCGCCGTAAAGGCTGGGATAAAGGATGGAGTGAAGGAGGTGCCATTGTGGAGGTCTCCGGAATAGTTTCGACCACCTGGGGACCTTTAACATGCAATGACATCGCACAGCCGACGGGCGCCCTTTTCGTTTCGCCTCCATCGAAACGCGGCCGCCGAGGTCGGATTCGAACCCGGGTGCCCCGGCTCAGCAGACGAGCGCCTTAACCACTGAGCCACCGCGGCGGCTCCTCAGGATTCCCCTGTCACGCATTTTGGTTGTCGCTGAGCGTCGCGATATCTTATGGAACCACTGTCACTTTTATCATGATGAATCTGCAACTTCTGGATCGAAGTATTATAAGCACCTTTTAATTGGTTTTGTAGTGGGCATGTACCCGCCGCGGTGGCTCAGTGGTTAGGGCGCTCGACTACTGATCCGGAGTTCCCGGGCTCGAACCCGACCGCGGCGGCCGCGTTTTTATGGAAGAAAAACGCTAAGGCGCCCGTGTGCTGTGCGATGTCAGTGCACGTTAAAGATCCCCAGGTGGTCGAAATTATTCCGGAGCCCTCCACTACAGCACCTCTTTCTTCTTTTCTTCTTTCACTCCCTCCTTTATCCCTTCTCTTACGGCGCGGTTCAGGTGTCCAACGATATGAGCCAAATACTGCGGCATTTCCTTTCCCCCAAAACCAAAACCAATTAAAGTGGGGACGAAAAATTAGAGCCCTAAATAAATTTAAGGGAAAACATAACGACTTGCCTTGTCAGCGAGGGAAACTTGTTCCCTGTGCGAGGAAGCCTCTTCTTCTGTAGTGTCGCCCTTGTCATCCTGTTGATGAAAGATTGCACGCGGGGTCTTTTCCACGGACGATTCTTTAGGTCTCGACTCTCCTGTCAAGGACAGAGATTCGGGACGACGAAGGTTTGTCCTGAAGCCCTTAGCCTCTTCTCGAGTGGGCACCTTGATCTTGTCGGACTTCGCGCGTCGCCTACTCCCGTCTGCAGAAAGGTCTCCTTGTGGTAGCTTCTCTCGAACCTCTGAAGTGGCTTCCACTACAGGATGTTTAACTGCAGTCTTGAGTTCCGCGACGTCTCGTAACGCCGCAGAGGTTTCGCGAGAGTAACTACCCTTTTGGTGCTTTCGCGCTTTATGCGAGGAGTCTTCTAAGTTCCTTCGGTGGGGCTTCGAGTGCTGTTCCGGGTGTGGCAGCCCCAACTTGGACCCGTGTTCTCCGAGCGCGGTTTTCAGCACATCAGCTGTCCTCCCTTTCGGCTTTCGGCCACTAGTGTGGGAACTTTCAGCTCGGCCCTCAGAGTATTCCGCTTTTATAGCTGAGAAGGCAGACTCCTTTACTCTTTCCATCAATGACGTCGTTGCAGACTGCAGTTGAGTTGTACACACTTAAAGGAATGCTACTGCCTCTGACAAGAAGCGTGGCTGCAGCGAGCTCCTCACAGCGGAACGCTGTAAGCCTTGAGCTATAGTATGACTCCCGCACTGTTCGGTTTTCAGATGGCCGAGAGGCTGTGCCTTATGAAGTGCTACCAGCGTTGAGTATGGCGAGAGAGCGCGTTGGGTAGCCAAGGGACGCCTTCCGCGACGTTGCTGAGCGCTGGACAGGACGGGCTTTGCTCAGAGAGCGACCAGAAAACGACAGCTTCTTCTTCTGCTACCCTTCATCGTGGCACCGCGAGCACGCGAGTGCGGTACTCGCGGCACAAATAACTCTTATTTTTTCGCACATTAGGACGGAGTATTCGCAACGGTGGACATTAGTCACTTTGGGTATTCAAAACGAAATAAAACGGACGCTGCTCTCCCCCAAGGGTGAAAAAATAACAGTAAATGTTTACTACACTAGTATGAGTTCAAAAGCACAGATTTGTGCTGCGTAGAAGACGACGATGAGCGAACAGAGCCGTGGTAGTGAGCGCTGGCAATTGTCCCGTCTTCGATCTTCAAGTTAACCGGACCCCTTTCCTTCCCTCTTCCAATCTATCAGGCTACATACTATTGCCACTCCTTTTCCCGTCAAAACTTTCCTGTATCCAGTAATTAACCGCCTGTGTCTTGGCCACTCCCCCGTAGTGGGTATGTGCCAGCAACGTCTGAGGCCTTCCTTCCTTCCTTCCTTCCTTCCTTCCTTCCTTCCTTCCTTCCTTCCTTCCTTCCTTCCTTCCTTCCTTCCTTCCTTCCTTCCTTCCTTCCTTCCTTCCTTCCTTCCTTCCTTCCTTCCTTCCTTCCTTCCTTCCTTCCTTCCTTCCTTCCTTCCTTCCTTCCTTCCTTCCTTCCTTTTCCTTCCTTCCTTCCTTCCTTCCTTCCTTCCTTCCTTCCTTCCTTCCTTCCTTCCTTCCTTCCTTCCTTCCTTCCTTCCTTCCTTCCTTCCTTCCTTCCTTCCTTCCTCTAGGCGCGATTGTTACACCGTGGCTCTAGGTCACCAGCGGGCTTGGAAGGGACCACATCATCATTCACTCCTTCACTTCATTAGGTCAGCGAACATTTTTTCGTTTATATAAGCATCCTTGTCGTCCATAATTACATACCCCTTTATGCCCTGAAGCAATAAACATCGATTTAAAAAAAATAGACGATTTTGCTCGCGTCAGACTGACCGGATTAGTGCCACGTAGAAGACGACGATGAGCTGGCAGTGCCATGAGACTTAGATGGAAGTTGATGAAGACGACACTCTGCGATGCACAGCGTGAGTGTGCGCATGTTCGGCTGCGGCGATATCCTAAAAGGAATGATCGATCGTTTCCGATTGGCCGCACAGGTGAGAGTTCACCGGCCATGGCGCGAAAGGCCGTTTGGCGCGAAGCCAAGGTATGGTGCGGTGCGTGATGTTGCGGTGCAGGGTTTTTCTGGCACATACGTCAGCGGACAATCAGGAAGAACATAGTTGTAGTGAAATCTTACATTACGTGAAAAAACTTTGTCCATAAATAGTTTCCCGCTGAAAAATGCTCTTGTCCAGAATCGTTAGGTATGTCTGGAAATCACGTTGCTACTTTCAAACTCTTTGCATGGAAGTCTTAAGGGAACTTGATTCGCAGTAGAGTTTTTTTTTTTCGACCTGTCATGCACGCTTCATGCTTTCGTCAGTTACTCTTCTCGCCACTCAGCAGTTTGAATCTGTCTTCTGCGCTTGGGGAGTTTGACACTCCGCACTCTCCCAATTTTTGGAGTTTGTAGAGTTGGGCAGGCCGCCCCCATTAATTAAATTATCCCAGTGTCTGTTCTACATGCAGTCGAATTTTCTGGCTGAATTCATCCCAGCACTTGGTTTTGGTTGACTAGTTAGGGAGGTCTAAAATGTTTCTTCCCTTTTCAATCCCCACATTATCTCAGCACAGTTAATTTTAGCCGCTGCCGGAGGTACCAGACTGACTCGGCTCTTACCAGTGACCGGCTACAGCCTTATCCTAGTCCCTGCGTTATTTCTTGTGATCATTAGACAGCTTTAGCATACCGTGTACCGTGTTACCCTCACCGGAGTACCGGCAGCCCGCCCATCGCCAGTGAGCACGCGCTCATTGGTCCTGAAGCTGCAGGCGCGCGCGCAGCTGCCGAGTACCTGACGTCATCTGGCGCCGTCAAGGCTATTTGCGCATGCGCATTGGCTGCGTGCGGGCTCCCGGTACTCCGGTACCCGTAAGGTACCCGCAGGGTAATGGCGGATCGCTTAACCGCTTCACCATTGTCCAAGAAGTAGTATGCGGACTCCCAGGGACCCATGAATGTAATGTAGAGAATGACCGGCATATATGGGAATTAACCCATTACGCTGTCTCGTCGTACCCTTAAGGCGGAGCTTAAGTGTGTGCCCTGATTTTTCATATCTAAGTTCGTTAATCGTTGATGAATAGAATGCCGGAGGACACATAATAGGCACAGCTTCATCGTGTCTTTGAGCGAACATAGAGGGTAACGCGTAAGAGCACTCAGGCGTCTTCGACGGCGGACACCGAGAGATGCTAAAGTGACTGAGTGAGGCCAATCAAGATTCCTCGGCTGAAGGTTACGGATCATCGTCCTCAAACGAAGAAACTGTGACCTTTGCTCTGCTGTTCCCCTCCTCCGCACATCCTCCCGGTTAACATGCCACGTGGTCTACTCAGTTGAGAACATTGTTGAATGCGGTTGGGCAACTTGAAATAAAGCTGATACTCTCAGGCCCGACATAATAAGGCTCCGGACGAGAAAAGAATGGAACCATTTTCTCACGCACCTCACTTATCCTCTCGTTCTCGACTTTCCCTTATTTTCTCCTGCTCCTTACCACCGCTGGTTTGCGTCTTGACGTCATGTACAGCATTCTTGGACAAAAATTTTGAATGTTGGAAAACTGGAAGGCCCTGATATGGCGTTTGTATTGAAGATAGGTCCATTCTACCAATATGTAGCAATTTTTTTTGTAGTGTTTTCGTCGCTCGCATGAAGTAGCTTGGTAAGAGTGCCCTTGAAAACAACGTGGAACGATTTTGACGATAGCAGAACCATTAATAGCAAAAATAAAAATAAAATGCAAGACTGCTAATACGGGAGATGTATTGGTATTTATAGTGAAATCTTACAATATATAAAAAAATGTGTTCATAAACTCTTTGCCATTCAAAAATGCTTGTGTTCAGTATTGTTGAGTATGATTACGCAAACAGACACCTTATTCGTTCTGGGTTACATCCCACGTGAGAACAGTCATTCCCAACAAAGCAAGCGATGGCTTATTGTAAATTCTGGGGTTTAACGCGCCGAATCGTCCCATGGGCTACGAGGCGCAGGCCGCAGTACAGGTCTCTGAATGAATTTAGACCACCTGGCGTTATTTAACGCCCGTTCACATCGACAGCAGATAGGCGTCTTTTTTTTTTAATTTCGCCTCCATCGAAACTCAGCCGCCACGGCCTGGACTCGACCTTTCGACCTTGGGATCAGTAGCCGAATGCCATAGCCAATGACCCACAACGGCAGGCACGACAGCTTATTTATTTCCGTACTCAACATTGGATGTCATCGATCGTTCACATTTATAGGACAAAGACCACGGGGGTCCTAAATCGGCTATGTTCGTTGCTAAAGGGCGGATCATATGCAAGAGACAAAAATTATTGTGGGACGATGAAAAGAGCGAAAAATAAAGCGTCCCTGCCCGTACTACATATGCAAGAGACAACGAACTGAGCGATTGAGCGGCGCGTCGCGGTGAAAATTTTTCAACTTCTTGGAACCTCACCGTTCTGGCTGCTCGAGCCGCTGTGATGGCTTGAAACAGGTTTTTGCGTCATGGCGGCAGGAATCGCGAGCGTTTTTGCTCGCACGTGAAGAAGGCTTAGTGCGGTTGTATCGACAATGAGCGACTCTCCATCGACAGAGGATGATTCCGTTCGAGAAAGAGCGGCGCACACTAGCGAGAGAAATGCATCCTCCTGTCCATCTGGCGTGTTCCTGCGTCGTTCGCCTAGGGTTCCTCCTCGGCGAAGCAGGGGCCCGCATGTTCCACTGAACATCAACCGGCGGGCATCGCCTTGACATTCGCCGCCCGAGGTATCAGTACCTAATCCGGCTATGACTTACAACTAAATTATTCAATTATATCAAACACAGCACAGCCGCTTTCATCCCACTGCGAAAGGGCTAACCAAAAGCGGGGAGCGCTGGCTTCTTCGCTTATATGCCAACACGGTACAGTGCCCGGCAGTGCTGCAATATCTGAATTCGGCTTTTAACGGGGAGTGCCCGCATTGTGGATGCGCGTTCTCGGACATGTACCACATGGTGTGGCATGCCCCTCTAACCCTGCTTACCCCCTCTCCTCTCACCTACCCGACAGAGTTGGGAGGTTTCCCTGCTCGGGTGCTCTACGTTACAGAGCCGAAGAGCCCTCGTCGCCAGGGACCGGGCTGCCGCGGAAGCCACAGGGGTCCCGGACTAGGGACCTCTCCTAGAATTTGTAAGGGGCTAACCTTAAGGCCAGTCCCCAATCTCTCCTGTAAATAGCCTTAAATAAATGTCTGCCACCACCACCACTGAACATTACCTCTAACGCACAAACACAATGGGCATTCTGATTCATCCTTCCCTTTCGATCGTGCCACTTGACAAGAGCAAGGAAATGTTGAACTCACGTGTCTGGTCGTAGTGCTTGCTTTGCGAGGCTCCTCTCTCTTCTCCCTCTGACGGGCGTCCTTTGGCAGGTGGCGCCATCTACTGGTGGTGCCGAGAGGCGGATCTCTTTGGCTGACCCATGCTCGGCTCCATCGTCATAACCGGCCGTGTCTCATCATCGTGTGCGCAAATAATTTGAAAAAATAACACCGGAAATATACAGTCCGTGATGCTTTTTAAGAACCAGAATACAAAGGTGTCGTTTAAAAATTTAACGTAGTCACTTTGTCGGAACTGTTGAAGTGGTGTAGTTAGGTGATATGTCCCCGAGAGCACGCACAGGTTCGAAAATGTCAAAAAGAATGGATAGCACTTATAATTACGCTGTAATCCCCGCATTCAAACGCGTGTTTCTTTTCGTACTGAGCCGGCCTGTAATTTGGCATGATGTGGATTCCAACTAGTTCGAAGGAAAAGACTGGTAACAGTGGGCACTGCGGACTAGCGCCTACATTAGCTCATGCGCAGACGGCCTTGAGGGGACTTGTAAACGCTATGCAAGACCTACTGAGCTCCAGACCTGCGCAGATACCTATGGAGCCGCGTACGCCAACTATCGTTAGCGCATTGTTGAGGGCGCTCGAGCTTTTTCTGCTAGAGATCATCATCGTCGCCCTCTGATAGTGAATGCAGTTTGATGTTAAGATTTCTACTCTATTAAGGCGAAAGCCTTTAATCGCTCATACACCCAGTCGAGATCCTGTCCGTCCGTTACATCGTCAAACGGAAATGACGTCATACCGTCTGTTTGCCCGTTACGCTCTTCAACTCGATAAGAAAAAGATCTGTGTGCACGATTGGATTCGAACCACCATCCTTCCGTTCCGCAGCCGAGTGTGCTAACGGCTACGCCAGTTCCTGCCAAAGCACATGTAGTTC
Source organism: Amblyomma americanum (assembly GCF_052857255.1). Taxonomy (NCBI): domain Eukaryota; kingdom Metazoa; phylum Arthropoda; class Arachnida; order Ixodida; family Ixodidae; genus Amblyomma; species Amblyomma americanum. Next base: position 122,924,281 of record NC_135505.1, read on the forward strand.
TCCTTGCCTAGGACGCTGGAGAGTATTTTCGGAAAGTCGTCGAATCAGACGGATATGCCTCCCAAACGCCCTCCAGTGTCTCCAGAATTTAAGATTCACAAACAATTGTGTACGTAATCAGCATCTTAACCACACATCAGTGACATAAGCAGCAATACCGCGCTAAAGGCTTTCGCCTCACCGCACTTTACGTCAACAAAGTGCCCCTGATTTTTTTGTTTACAGAGCTGCCAGTGTTATAGTCGGATAAAACTCAAGAACGAAGCTGCTTTTTCGTGTCAACGGAACCCCTTCCAGCATATCACTTGGACCGATTCTCGTGAGCCTGCTAGCCTGACGATGCAGGGAGTGGCAGATGAAAGGGGAGAGTTCCCTCACTTCATGGTCGGGCATAGTAACCTTCTGCATTGTTTCTCTAGAAGGCTGACGAGAATTGGTCGATTGCAATAAAAAGCGATCGCTTGTGATCAGCATATTTTGCCAGATGCGTTAACGATAGTGACATCGATGGATAAAAAACAGTTGGAGGAGGCTGTTTCTTCATTTACTCAGTACGGCGCCATGCCGCCCGTAGCGTTTTCATCCTAGCGGCTAACGGGTGAACTACGACATGCGGTCTGAAGCAACACCACCTTTTTGACTAGAGTGACGCTATCTGTGCAGGTATTTAGTTCAGAAGGTATTGCTTGCACTCCCGCAACTGCACCTGACCTTTCCGGAACGTGCTGCGATACACCGGCTGTGAAAGAGTTATAGCATAACGCTATCCGCTACCGCTGGACACCACTGCGTACGCGATCATTGTTGCTGACATGGCAGCTCACAGGTACGTGGCGCCATCCGGCGCCCTCAGGGTGATCTACGCACACGCAATGGTGTCTCACGGAGACGGGTCACGGTAGTTGGCCGCCTTATGCTATTACCCTCTATTCTAAAAATTGCTGATGGCCTAGCTCTATTAGGCCAGGATGTACGTAGCGAAAGCGCGATGACTTAATATAGAGTTATATAGAGTTAATATATGAAATCTGTGCTATTCTAGTTCACTGTACGTCGACCCATCCTCTGCGCGGCAGATCAACCTGCCGCCGAGGCAGGTTTCGCGGCACGCGGCTTGCCGCGCGCGTTTTGCTGCCAGTGTGTATGTACCTTTATGCGGACCAATCACTAAACTGCCACCTGCCACGGTGGCCAGCGTGCTCATTATCCGCTACCCAAGTTGTGATGACGCCGCAAGGCACATGACCTGGGTGGCCCACCTGCCTCCTACGTTGCTCTCTGGGCGCCACTTGCCAGACTCACACGCTCTCGACCTGCATATATATTATAGTGTAAATAGAATGCTTGTATATAGTACTTCTTCCACTATCTTTTCTACCAGTCCCTTCAAATCTTTCATTTCGTTTCTGCAGTCTGCCTGCTGTCCTTTTATTTCATCTGCCCCAGCTCAGGTGCTTCCACAGCGATGGCATATAGCGGAGCTAGCAAAAATCGTTTCCTTACTTTTTATTATTATTTTAACAACAAACCACTATTACTACTTCTACTACCTGCCGGAGCCATGCTCGTGATTTTTCGCTCACTACCCCGACATCGATTTTTCTGGATAACGAGGCCTTTAACGCTGTCGCGTTAAAAACTCAATCGCACGATGAGGCACGTCAAGTTGTAGGAGGCAAGAAGAGCATCCATACGTCACACGGCGTGCACATCACAAGAATAGTAGCTATGCACCTGTTCCATTTTGGTGTTTAAATATTCAATACGAAAATATGAAAAGAAAAATATTGCTTATCATCAGTAAACATAAACTTTATACAGGTAGGAATAATTTGCCTGATTATGATTATAATTAACCCGATATAGCAAATGTCAGCGACCTATCGCAGTATAATCTATATATCTTATTAAACTATCGCTAATTTAAACAAAACAATCCATACTATCGACAGCATCGATACAATAAATCGACAGAATCAACATTCAGTTTACCATTAATTTTGCATTACTATACTTTCCCCTCCGCCTTTGTCTGAAGCATGCGAAATTTTCCGCTCTCGCTGCCTGTAGGTGGTAGAAACTGGCGCACCGCATCCGTGGATGATGCGTCAGTTTCAAACAATGCATGTGTTAACGATCGAACACTCCAGTGTAAGCCTCGGTCCGAGCACCCCAGCATAAACAAGAAGACGAGCATATGAATTACAAGCAGTAGTTGCCTTGGCGAAGGCATCGTGTCGGTGAGCGGACGTTGCGACGACTCGTCGATATCCGATACTTGAGATTAAAACTAGGGCATTACTACAAATACAACATTATAGACGTATATATTACGGCACTTGTGTGGCTTTTGTTCCTGGGCCACGGAGCCAATATGGAGAGACTTGAGTATTGCTAGACGAGGTGCACAAAGTACTGCATAATGCGCTACGTGGCGCTCCTGAGTGCACTAGGTTGCACCAATACACGTAGTGTTTGCGACGACGGAGAGTGCGCAGCAGATCGAATCGGTGGAAGGAAAAAATTGTGTGGCCTTCGATGGATCTGCCGGTTGCATGGCTTGTGTACATACGCCATGCGAACCATCAATTTCTTCTTTATTAAGCGTCGCTCCGTCTGTGGGTCATAGCATTGGTCTCTCAGTGTTCGCGAGCTGTCCTGCTTCGTGATCGATCGCTTTTCCTCACGAGTCCAAGACCTGTAAACCTTTCGACATGATTGGACTCAAGCAAAGATCGAAGTGACGGCTACGGGCTTTTGTAAGCACTCAGATTGGAGAAAGCTTCGTTCAATACTTCCGGGAAAGTCAAACATCATTGATGTCTATTCTGAAAATGTCACTGGACTGATAAAAAAGATAAAAGGGAAAAACGGACGAGTTCCTTTTGTTAGCGACCTAAGAACGGCACCTTCAGCGACTCTAAGCCAACACCCCCAAATCTAGGAAGTCCTCCCAGGTGAAAGAGGGGAGGGGCTACTACACTTACTTTCGTTAAATGGCCTGCGTTTGTCTTTCTGCATACATAAAACATTTCCCTACGCACTGCGTCTTGATCGGATTCCCTTTCCTCCTGTTTCCGCCACATTTTTCTCCAACTTTTCTGCCTTTCCTCATTCTGAAATAAGAAGCGTTCGTGATTGATATATTTACCCTTCTTTCTCTATTTCCTTTCTCTCTCTTCACAAAAGGCTTAAACTTCGTAGTCGTAGCCCTGGCAGCTGTGCCGCGGTCCCCGATCAAACAGTCGCGTTGCATATAGTTGACCTCGAAGCACTTTTATCTCCTCTATAATCTGTAGCGTGCGCGTAAATTGTCGAGACCAGTTTGCATTCACCTTATGTCCCACGCTGCTGACGTCACACATGGCGAACACCGCGGTGGAAGCGTGGAGCGACAGCCCCGAAGGCAGTACCGTACTGAGGCAGTATCTCAAGCTTCTTCGCGTGTTGGGATGCTGCTTCGTGGAAGGCCTCTTCGCCGAAGACCTTTCGGAGTTGGAGGCTGCCAGGTGCTCCTGGTATCTTGTCTACAGCCTCTTCATACTGGCTGCACTGTGGGTGACCGCTACTATGAACATAGTCCGCTTTGTAGGGAGCGGAACCATAATGGGCGACATCCTGGGCATCGCATGTTTCATGTACTCTGTCCAGCTGACGAGCGCCGTCGCGCCTGCCTTCTTCAGCGCGCACAACATAGTCCAAGCTTTGGCGCAGAGCGCCCGCTTCGAAAGCTGGAGCCGGGGTCATGTTGGCGACCGTGGCTCAGAGAAGGTATGTGAATTATTGCGAGATTGCAAGTGATTGCATTACAGACCTCGCAAACAGCATCGCACTGAGTTAGGGAAGACAGTTAACCGCCGGATCTTGCACATTCTTTTCTTATGCCTTTCAATCGATTGCATCCATGCGATGAGGGGGAGGAACAAACCTTTATTCATCATATGACAAAAAGGGTGTGGTTTAAGGATAAGGTTTAGAGAGCGCATTGGCCACACCCTCTACCCGGAGTTGTAGCTCCGGCTCAGGACTCAGCAACGCAGTCTCTGCGTCCATCTGGACAGGCCCCAAATGTGAACACGGCAGATGCCTCAGATGTAGGGTGTAATTTTATAGCGAGAGCTCTTTATCAGATACTTTCGCGATTGACGACACGCACTTGTGAAACTGCACAATTGTGCTGCTGATGTAATCTGTCGTATCTGTTTATTTTTCGACACAGCTGGATGTAAACCATGCGCCTGTTTGTATATGCACTCTGTACTCTGTCCATGGACTCCTGCTATGACCCGCTAAAAGACGACTGGCAGTATTGTAAAATGAACTCGGCTCCCTGATCAGGTGCTCAGCTCCTACATGTGCCTCGCTCTACCTTCGTCATCTTATGCAGCGTGAGACGCGCGGTATAGAAAGACGCCGCCAAATGCTGTGAAACGCCTCCTCTGACGCTGCAAGTAGCTGGGAGGTGGTAGCCTGCTAACACTGGCGTGGGTTAAACACAGAAAGCACGGGCTAGGAACGCTTTCCACAGCCACGCTGCTAAAAACATCCGCAAATCTGTGCCCAAACATTTAACTGACAAATACTGACATTGTATACGCATGACCCTATGCCGCGAGCGGCCTCGCTCTAGCGAAGCCAAGAAGAGTGCGTGTCTTCGTAGGGGTTATGAACAGTTGTAAGGATGACAAGCGTAGCAGGGAGCGTCAGAGGGTCAGGTGGGAGGAGGAGGTTAATAAGTTTGCGGGGAAAAGTTAGCCGAGGCTTGTACAGGACAGGTTTAATTGCAGCTATAAGAGAGAAGTCATTGTCGTGCAGTGTATGTGCAAAGGCGGCCTGAAAGTGACGCACAATCAACAGCAGCTCGGTAATGGTAAGCACTGTGTAGAAGCACTGGAGCTTTGGTTCTTTGGAACAGAGAGTGAATATTTGATCCATTTTAATCACTGCACTACAGCCATCTTGATTCCCGTGGTGCGATTGCATGTTCGTAAAGCCTTTTAAAGGCGTTGAGGTTTTTCATTACAACACTTTTGCTTATATGCACTGAGCTCTTCGTCATTTCGAACCTGTTTTCCAGGAAGATGAGCCTACAGTTGTCCAAACAGATAAAAAATCTGATTGTGCTTCATAAAATTACTTCATGAAAACAATGAGGACAATTCCGTAATAAACATCGTATCAGATCAAATAAGATAATTTTGATGTTCCTGATTAGCATTATCTCTCTTTTTAAGAGCCGTCAATGGAACCCAGCGAGCACAAATGTTTTGTATACCAGTACTTGGACTAGCGTTAATGAGGATCCTTTGCCATAATTGTTTGTTCCATGACTGCGCTGCATGCGAAATGCATAAACACCTCCATTGTCCGGACCCTTCTTCCTTTGATATTGGATTAGGTCTCTCTTCTTTGAACGAGGCACTTCTGGCTGCTGTTTACTGGCTTTAAGAAATGTGCCTGCGCTGTGCAGTCCTTGCATCTTTCAGTGGGATCAGTGCTGACATTCTCCGTATGCAGAAAGAGAGAGCGAGAGAAATCCTAACGCAACGCAATATTAAGCGTCGAGGATATCCTGGGCCAGGATCACCAATATACCCATCTGAATTGCTGCTGTCCCTGGGAAATAAAAAAAGTGTGAAAACTTGTAGAGCCTTTATTAAATGGGGTAATTGAAAATTATTTGCCACAGTGCCCTTTGAACTGGACCATTTACTCAAGTGTGTTTGCTTTTGTATGTGAGTATCTGACAGGCTTTGTTTTTGAACACTCGACTCTTCACTGAATAAAGTATCCCCTATTACCGATGCTTGAGAAACTGGCCCCAAGCCTACTGATCCACAGAACGTGTTCATAATACGAGCACCGTGGTTTTGCATCCCATCTAAACTATTTAAGGCCTTCAAGCAGCCAAAAGAGATCTTCATACAAAGGAGGGGGGGCGTGGGGAGGGTTAAATTTAGTATTTCTAATAGTTTTTTGCCTCAAAGCACATTTTTGTCCATTTGGCTACGAGGAGGTTCTTGGGGGATGCTGGTAATCCTCAGGCACCCTACATGTTGCCCGGACACCGCCTACCGGAGTTGTGGGAGCGTAGCCTGCGCCGGACGTTCGTGGCTGTCATTGCGTTCATCGTGGTCCAGATCAGCACAAAGATCTGCTTCTACGCACTGGTTCTGAGCCGGATGGAGAGCGCTGTCAGCGTTGCCCGTTTCGCCGCCATCCTGGCCATCATGGCGGTGGCCACCGTGTGGAGTGGCGCCCCAGTCGCCTGCACGGTCCTCGCCAGTCGCTGGCTCAGCGCCCACGTGCGCTTCATCCGTGTGAAGCTTGAGCTGATCGGTGAGTGAGGCTTTGAGAGGGAGAGTGTGTGAGAGAGAAATAGCTTTTATGAAACACCAGTCAATGAGAGCCATGGGAGAAGTCCGTCTCCCCCGTCGCCCCTAACTGTCGGCCGGAGTCCCTTGGGACACAGCTTCAGCAAGGGCCTGACCGATGATGCCCTGCTGGACGTTCGGGTCTGGGAGGAAGGAAATATTGCACGGACCGGGGGATAACAGTGAGGTCATGCAGCTTGGAAATCGGAAAAAATCGTTTAAAAATTAAAAAGAAATTTTCGTACCTGCATTTTTTACTCTTATTTTTCATGCTGCCCTTTAAGTTTCTTATTTGAAATCAGTCAGGATTTACTACAAAAGTTAGTCGTGGTTTAACCACGGTTATATCCAAAGGTTGAGCGATAGCCCTGACGTGGCTTGAGCGACGGCCCCGACTCCTCTTCTTCCATGGCTAATAAGGCAAGCGCGGCTTCACAGCGTTTACAAACGCGCCATACCTTCACGTCACGTCACGTGAGCTTACAGTTGCGCCACCTCGATGAAACTCATTTCAGGTGAAATGTAAAATATCAAAGATCAAGGGTCAAAGGTGAAGCTACCATGGTGGACATGAAGCACCGTGATGTACCTTTTGTAGACATGGTACACCATAAGGTTTTACCGCGCTTAAGGCTATTATACTGCGAAGGCATTCCCAAATCATCAAATTTTGGTAATGGCCCAGGTCAAATTTGCACGTCGCCATCGTGTTGGACACGGTCAATTATGGTTGGGCATCTATGTTGGCACAAACAGGCCGAGGTCAAATTTCGAGGGTGACCCGGGTCAAATTTTGAAAATGACACGGGTCAAATTTTTAGAGATAGCCATCGTGTCGGGCACGATCAGTTATGATTGGTCATCGATTTTGGTGCAAATCAGCCGAGGTCAAATTTCGGGGTTGGCTCGGGCCAAATTTTGGAAATGACCCGTGCCAAATTTAGAGGTCGCCATCGTGTCGGGTGCGGTCAATTATTGTTGGAGATCGATTTTGGTATAAATCGTCCGAGGTCAAATTTTGGGGATGGCCCGTGACAATGGCTGTTGCTTAGCAGCTTTGCAAAGTCACACCAAGGTCAAACTTATGCACATCCAGGAGATCGACTTCGGCACCTGTACTAGGGGATAACTTTCTGTGGCTATGCAGAGGATGCTAAGGGCATGCGCCGCCAGCCTAAACGCCTATCTCTCTCCCTCGTGAGAGCGTGATAACAGCGCGTTTGTTAAAGCCTTGCGTCTCGCCCTCGTAGCTTCCACTGCGTAGCACAGAAAGGTGTCCCTGTGCGGCGCTCACCGCGCCACTCGTTGTTACGGCCGTTTTCTGCAAGTTCACAAGACATAAATGGCCGGTCCACTGGGCTTTCGCATCGCATCATCTCGCCGGTAGGAAAACATTGGGGCGTTGAATTCGCTTTATTTTTTATTCTGAGCGATGACTCGGTGCTTATAGTCCTAGGTAGAGCGTCGATTTTGTTGACAAAAATAGTTCACGCTCATACAACCAGCTGGCGCCACTGGGCTGAGTTTAACGTTGAGTGCCCTTTCGCTCAACTGAAAACATGAACGCGACAAACGGCGTGACATCCCGCAAAATGGTTGCGTTTAACATGAATAAGCGTGCATACGCTTAGGTACGTAGAGAACGTCGATTTAGGCTTTTTTCTAGCCATATATGTGCACAGAGCGAGCAGACGACGATCCGCAGAGGAACACCTTTAACGCGCTCTCCTGATTGGCTGAGGAGGCCTCCACCTTCCATAGCGCTGCAAGGAACTTATGAGATCAAACATAGGTCATAAGAATGCCGTGTTCCCAGAAAAAAATTGCGTTCAGCGCTGCCGTAGCCTATTAATGTGAAAATATTAGAAACGCTGACAGACCCCGAAGAGAAATTTTAGCATACGGCGTCCGCATGCGACGCAGTGAACAATAGGAGATTTTATGCCAACGTCGCGTTCCTTTGACCTGTTTCGAGAGACTGTAAAACGGTGTCAGCTTCCGGCGACCGCTGCTTCTTGATCCATGTGGTCTAAATTCATGGTATTGTATGGACAGCCAAGCAAGGAGCCGTGAAGTTAAAGGAGTGTAGATGCCTTTTGCCGCGGCAAAACGTAAGGTGCGAACAACCGCCAAGGTGCGGGCGCTCGAGCTTCCGGCCACCCGAGTGAAGGATGGCAAGATCGTAAAATATGGGCTCGCCAAGCAGAGACCTTCTGTAAAGGCGCAATGATCCTCAAGTCCTGGCCCGTAAAGGAGAAGCCATCCGTGAAAGACGCACAAATCAAAGTTGAAACTTTAATAGTTTGACTTTAATCGTGAAAGCGCAAGGAGAGACGTGCTCGTACTCATAATTCAGGTTCAGTTTACAGTGGCGGCTTGTCCGGAGCCGGATGTTCTCAGCGCCCTTCGCTGCGTCAGAGGCCTGACCGCCGCCTTGGCCAGTTGATCCGAAGCCACTGGAGATTGAGGGCCGATGGTTAATTGCTCTGTTCATAAAGCAGGTTGTGGTCAAGCACTGTACCAGGGTGGCTAAATCTTGTTCCGGTGATGGAGTTCGTTGTCGGTTCTGGCCACCGAGATCAGGCCGCACCCCAGGTGGGGTTGTGCAGTTTCATCGACACGCATAGTTTTTTTTTTCTGGTGGAAAATTACGCAGCATCGTGATTCAAATACCGGTGTTCTACGCCATCGCTGCATCTTGGAATCCAGTCTTCTAGCTTTAAGGGCCATCGGCTGTCTCGCCTTCGCATTACATTGGACAGGGCATGTAATGTGAAGGCAAGATAACCGCTGGTCCTTAAGGGTAATGGAGTCGATTCTAAGAGAAGACAAACTTAGCAGGGGGCAGCGGGAGTTAGTTAGGTGGGCGGATCGGATTAAGAAGTTTGTGGGAACTGGGTAGTCGCAGCTGGCCAAGGACAGGGTAATTGGAGAGACATGAGAGATGCCTTCGCCCTGGATTGCGGATAGTCAGGCTGATGATGATGACGATTCAATAATTCGCATTACCACTGATGCATGATCGCCATACATATCTTTTACTGTGAAAGCAGTTCTACTAACCCGCTCCGTTCCCCCTCTCCTCCCGAGAATCTGATGTCTGTTGAAGTGGAGCCCCGAACCTAAGCAAAGAGTCTTAAGTCATTCTCAGCACCATCAACCAGCCACCTACCACCCGCACCCCTTACAGCTAGAGGCTGTATGGGGTGCCACTGACCGCCATCCCATCTCCGCCCATCTATACACTGCAGCAGCACCATACATCACCCAACTTTACCCTCCAGAAACGGCATATACTACAAGTACGATCTTCACCCTCCGCAAGGTCATCATCCACGCCGCAGTGGAAAGAAAAAGTGACGATAAAACCGAATTCAAAGACAGTTCGAAAGCCCGCTGCTCTCCAGGAGCCGTACACAGAAATCAACTGTCCACCCCACCCCACCTTGCCATAAGGAGCTTCCCTACACCCAACCCGACTCTAATCTCTCCTACGACCACCTTCACCCCTAAGAAAAATTCTGACGCGCGTGTAAAACCTCGGTTAGAGTAAAAACTTTCATTACAGTAAAAGCATCAAAGTTATCATTAAGGGTAAACCCAACTGCTTTCGCAGTATTATCGCATCATATGTCTGATCGCCTGTAATTACAGTGCTAGAACGTTACTTCGCTCGTTGAGTCAATCTGTCCAAGGACATATTAAAACGTGAAATATTTGAAGCGTATTGCATAAAGCAGAGAGGGTCTATCTGCGTAAGTAAGCCGCCTGTGTCACTGTCAGAAGAGGAGATTAGTTTTCACAGTGGATTCGTGGTTAACGAGAGCAAAAAAGACGAAGACGCTGAGAAGAGGACAGTACTACACAAGCGCTCGCTCGCAACTCTTAATCGTAGTGGATCATTGCCAACGTTGTAATTTTTGCTGCTGTCGTCTTGGCAAGTATGTTGTTTAAGTCAACTTTTTATCTTTTTTTCTTGTATCTCTGGCTCTTGTGGTTAGAAAGTGGCTTTTTCGAACAATAATTTCAACTGTAAGTTGGCGCCAGTCCTCTCTTGTGCGTGTTTGTCTCCGTCTTTTCGAGCCAGCACGCTTTTGCGCAAATTACGTCGTGTTTTTTTTGTCATTTTCTTCAATATATTCACTTATTCATTTTTGTCGATGCACTTTCAGCCGCCCAGCGAGGGAAGAGTAACACCGCCAGCAGGGCTGCTCTGTTCACGGCCGACATGTTGGCCGCGACGCGGCGCGACCTGTCCGAGCTGCGCCGCATCCTGCGCGCGTGGAACACCGCCGTGCAACTGGGCCTACTGGCGCAGTTCGCCAGCGACTCTCTGGGCGTCTGCTGCGCCCTCTACATCCTGCTCGCGGGCGAGGCGCATTGCCTGCGCGTAGTGACGCAGGCTATGCTGCGCTCAGCCCTGGCAGGTTTCGCACTATTCGCGGCGACCTGGTGCTCGGACGACGTCTCCAAGCAGGCACGCGGCTTTCATGTTTAAAACAGTTTATTCACTTTATGGAGAGACATGGGAGAGGCCTTTGCCCTGCAGTGGGTATAGTCAGGCTGATGACGATGATGATCTACTGGCTTATTTTTTACTGAGAGCACAAAAATAAACAGACAGAAAAGGTCATTTTAACAGCTGTTTTTTTTCTACACCTTATAACATTGCACCACTCCCGCTCCATTGAATTAACCGCCACAGTGGCACAATGGTTACGGCGTTCGGTTGCTCAGCACAGTGTGATGTGATCGAATATCGGCTGCGGTGGGTGGCAGCGTTTCGATGGAGGCGAAACGCGATGCCCTCGCGCAGTGTGATATCAGTGCACTCTAAAGAATCTCTGGTGGTCGAAATTGTACCGGAGCTCCACTAGGCGTCTGTCATAGCCTCCCCTCTACGTGTGTAGCTTTGTGACGTTATAACTAGCACAGAACCACCACTCTCAATGTCATAATCTCGGTCTAGTAGCAATTAAAGGGAGTAGTAAGTAGTACTAAATGAAGTTTAACGTGTCGAATGCGCACGTGTGCTGTGAGGGGTGCCTTAGTGCAGTGCTGCGGATTATTTTCAACCACTTTAATTTTCTTAACACTCACTGACCTCGCACAGGGCATGGACGCGTTTTGAATCTCGCCCCCATCGAAGTGGGGCTGCCGTGGCACGTACTCGATGCCGCGAACTTGGGCTCGGCGGCCAAACTGTGCAGCCAGTGAACTACTGCGGCAGAAAATATTAGAATAATTATTTTTACTTGCGAATGCAGCACTCAGGCTACAAGCCGTGCCGTAGGAATTCGGAATCCGGATGACTTTCGGCCAGCAGAACTAAATGAGTGCCAAATAAATAAATGCAGGGGATTTCTTGTACTCATCATAAGCAGTTTTCGCATACAAAATCATTAGCCATTGGCTAACTATAACACAACTTAAAAAAAGCAGCAGTTGTTAACACTTGGCCATGGTCTGCGGCATACTGAATCTGTTAGCCATTCACAAAATAAACTAAATCCGCTCTTTAGTGTTTGACTTTATTAAAAAGCAGGTATCAATATTCTAGAGCTTATAACTTTTTTTTCCTGCGATTAGCTTCTTGTGTAGGTGACAAGAGAAGTTTTAACAACAAAATAGTTTTGGTCAAGGAGAAATTCTGTGCTCCGGTCTTGAATGCAGGCGGAGCTTCACTGTAGACTTAAGTTGTATCCGACTATAGAGAATTATTTTGTTTCTACAAGCATGGTCTCATAAGTAGCAATGAGCTCCTTGTTTTCCGAAGGGGTGGCACATGTAGACGTCTCTCCATATTTGCAGGTGGAGAAACTAAAATACAACATTGACTCGTACGTCGAAAGTGGCCTCGTATGCTCGAGATCCAGGAAGGAGGTAAATACTCATATAAATATCTCAACTTGATGCAACTGTATAGATCGATGGATGGATGGATGGATGGATGGATGGATGGATGGATGGATGGATGGATGGATGGATGGATGGATGGATGGATGGATGGATGGATGGATGGATGGATGGATGGATGGATGGATGGATGGATGGATGGATGGATCGATCGATCGATCGAATGAATTTGTGCGCATGACAGTTGAATTTGTGCACATGACAGTTGCTAGTTTCAGGCGCGTAGCTTCGAACCTTGATCTGGATTTAATTGTTCGTTATTTGTGTGACCTGTTCCCACCAGTTATTTAGTCCCCTTAGTGACACAGTATAGTTATAACGTTAAGTTTCTGGCGGCTAATTTCCTTCCGAATGCCTGATTCAGCCGAGGTTTTCCATCAAAATAATATACAAAGATATATTAGGGGAATAAAATCCAGCTTTTCGCGCACTAGCAAACCTTAAGAGAGAATGCCTCTTGAACAATTACAAATTTGGGCTGTTTACTGCACAAATGTAACATCAGAGAGTTTTAGCATTGTGCGTACAGCGCCCCGCCAGTTAGCACGCTCTCATTGGTCCCGACGCGGCAGACGTGCGCGCAGCTGACCGACATTTGGCGCCATCTGGCTCCCGCCAGGCGAACTGCGCATGCTCTGTGTCGGCGCGCAGTAAGCGATAGCGGTGGCGGTACGCGCTATGCTAAAAGTCTCCATTACTTTCACATGCACTTTGAGTTTCTGCTGCTTTATAATTTTGGTCATTTTATATATATTCCCATTCCTGCCTCGTCCTTGCCGTACCTAGTGTGCAGAAAGTATTCGCTTACCTCTTTTTAGTGTTTCGGTCTTAGCGATGTAGCGCATATTTTCACTCCTCCGTTTCTTTTTCAGTTTCAGACCTTTCTTCTGTCACTGAACAGCAAGGAATTCCTGTTCTCGGCCTCGGGACTTTTTGACCTCAAGCTTCCTCTCATGTCCAAGGTACGTCATGCCTTCGGTTCTCACCGAAAAGCTCCTTTCAGTCGGCAACCTTACGCCGGCCACAGCAGCATTGGCTTGAAGAAGACTAGGGATGCAAGGATCACCAGCTCGGCTTTGGTTTTAAAACATTTTGTACTGCGAAAAAGGCCAGAAAAAGCCCTCTAAGATTTGCGTTCAGTAAATGTTGCCAATAAACTCCGCTATTCATGATGTCTTGCGCTGTGAACCACTGCTATTCATCACCATGTCCACAGTACCGCCTCAAATCCCCACTGTGATTCAGCCCTAAGGCTTATATCAAATTGGACCAATCCTTCAACGCAATTTACACGTAAGGTCTCAGAGAAGTTCCTGTTGAGAGATTTAGACTTTACGTAAGTGATGGTTTGAGCTTCCTGTGGTCAAACTTGATTAGTTTAAATTAGACTCAAGAAACGTGTTCATGCCCGGTTGCAGATTGCAGTGGTGTAAAATGCACCGATGTAGAGTGCAGCATTTCCTTCTTAACTTGTTGTCGCTCAATTTCTCTGTCAAGTTGGTACTAAGGAACGCAGTCACTTTTTTAGCGAACTGAATGAGGTGATGTTGCGTTCTATGGCGCATAAATCATTCAGGTTACATTGTTTGAAACACAGATTCAAGGAAAGAGTTGCAATCCTGAATTGCAACTGATATGGATAATACTTACGGCGGGCTGCACGCCTCTCAGTAATTAAAGAGCCTAACAGTAATAGTTAAGAAGTTAACTATTGAATATTTGTTAACAAGCCTGCTAGTTAGCCCGCCTCAGCTGTATTCTTATGTACTTCACCGCTGACAATGCTATGCCGAAAAATGCGCGCTTCTAACGCAAACAGCCTGTTTTTAGAAATTGCGTCTTAGGTGAAGCACCCTGTGCATTTTCTTTTGTCGGCATGATTGAATTCAATAGAAGCATTAGACTAAAAGAGTGAAAGTTGGCATGATATCCCCACTTTCTGAAAACACTAGATGACAGACCAGTTGGACAATTCAAATGAGCCAGGTGTAGCATGATTACTTTCTTTTTCGCGGGGGGGGGGGGGGGGGGGGGTCATGTAATTTATCGCGTTTATGTAATTTGCGTTCTTCTCTCCCCAGGTTGCTGGAGGAATCTTCATACACACTACAATACTCATTCAAATGATGCGCCTCGGGAACGGCTGCGTCGGTGGAACTGTCCCCACGAAGCAAAGTAATTACACAGAACAAGAGGACAACCACTTAATTGCCACCTATTTTTACTAGAAATAAACTGACCATCTCTTTGGCATGTGCCAGAGCTGTTATAGGTGTTGAGAATTCGTACGGCTTCCGGAGGTTGTACTTACGAGAGAAATTTTAGGAGGGACAATAAAGCACAAAAAAAAAGAATATTCTGGACTTATACCAGGTGTTACAGAGAAAAGTGTAAGCAAATTTTTAAAAAATCGCCTTTCGGGTTAAAAATATGGCTTTTGCGGCATTACCAGGGTTGGAGGACATCCATAAAAAAGTACTAAGTTGGTTAGCTAATTTTAATAATTAACTTTTTAACTGTTATAATTAAGCGCTAAGTTTCAATTAGAGGTTTGTAGCCGGTCGATAGTAATAGCCATATAAGTTTTTAGAATTTCGAAAACGTGGTTACCCTTGGCGCTGTGGCTCGACAAATTTTGGCCAGTTACGTGCATTGGAAAGGTTGCTTTGCCTGCATGCTTTCGAAAGCGCATGTATTTTGGCACGATGCAGCCAAACTTTGTCGAGCCACTCCGGCGAAGGTAATCGCGCTTTCGAAATTCTAAAAGCTTATATGGCTATATTAGTGACCACCGGATACAAATCTCTAATTGCAACTAGGCGCATAACTAACAGTTAAAAGTTCATTATTAAAAAACAGTTAACCAGCTTTCTAGTAAAAACAGTTCACCGGTTTTCTGGTGTCCGCTCACACCGGTAATACTATGCTGAAAAAGCCATTTTTACCCCAAGAAACCCATTTTTGAAAGCTACCTAAAGTCTTTCCTGTAACACCTGGTTATGAGCGTGAAATGAGAACTGTAGGACGGGAGCTCCCAAAAGAGCCCATTTATTAGGTTGAGCTTATGTTTACTTGTTTGTCGACTGCTTCTGGCTTGAGCAAGGCAAGCTTCTTCTGCGGAAAATTCTTCCTGTTCATATCTTTGCAGGTCTGCCTGGAAACCAGTGCACTCTATCGAGACGACACTGGAGACCAGAAAAGGGCTAACGTCGGTCCTGTAAATGCTTCACACTGTGAAAGCTTTCTGACTGACTTTTTTTTTGTTATTCGAGAATTCGGCCATGAGGCATAAGGTGAGAAATGGGGAGTCGAATGCATGCAGGAGATAGAAAAAAGGAGTGACTTCGCAGACATTTCGCCGAAGTCACGCGGCGTTTGATAACTGCAACAACTCTAACCAAAAAAAATGGCGGAGGTTAAGATCTGGTTAACCCTGGATGTGACGCGATAGCTGCAGCTGGCCGAGCGGAGCTTGGTCACGTGACCTACCACGTGACGAACCACGTGATCAGCTACGGCGCCGCGCCGCCGGTAGCTGCTCCGCACCACGTGACCAACCACGTGACAGCGTGGCTGCGAAGCTACAGGGCGGCGCCGCCGCCACAGGGTGGCGGCACCGACACGCGGAAGGCTCGACATGCTACTGTAATGTAGCTACCGCTACAAAACGCTTCAGCGGGAGAGATCTGGAGCGGCATAATATAACGATTCATATGTTTTGCACTGTTCATATGTTTGAGCTGTATGCACCGCTTACTGGCAGATCCCTGAACCAGTGACGCAGTGCAAAAGTAGAAAGTAGGTATTTTGTAAAACCTTTATATTACACCGCATCTGTCCAAATCTCGACGTGTCTTTCAGTGTTCAGCAAAGTTAGAGTTCTATCCGCCTGTTCACGCTTTATGAAAACGGTGCCCCTAAGACTAACCAGTTTTTAAAGGAACCGGTAGGGGCGCAAATACCGGTGAGAAAAAGAAAGAGAGAATGCACCTGTTGGATTAGAATTCACAGTCTTGTGTTTAGAAAGCCAGGAGCTTTAACCAGCTAAACCACGGTTTCTTTTCCCTTTATTTCCTTCTTCGACATTCACAACATGGTTCACATATCTATAAAACGTACGCGTGAGCCACAGTGAGACTAACACGCCTGGGTTAAGTTTATTTAAGGACAGCCAGGTTTACTGAATAAAATAAACAATGTCAGGTGGATTGGGTAGTGCCCTGTGCTCATCTCTAAAGAGCAGAGTATTTTTAAAAAAGTTGTTGCATACAGGGGGAGCATTGATATCCGCTTGTTGACTAACATTCTCGTTTTCTACAGGCTGTGGAAGCATAGGAGCACAGTCAAGTACGAAGGTATGCCTTCACTCTCGGTTGGCTGGTATCCGATACCGTAAAGGTCTAATGGAATTTCCTTTTAACTGCTCTTTGATGAACGTCACCGTGAAAGCACGGTTGCTGGCCTAAAAAATGCGTTCTGCTGTTTCAGGTTTCTTGCAGCAAAGAGTTCGTGGACCAGGGAATAAATACGCCTTTGTCATGTAACAAGGTTCTGAAAAGCGTTACATTAGAGTTTGTTTTTAAAAGTGATGTTTTAACCAAGGTTCAGCTAATATTCCTCTTAATTGCTGTAATGTGACTGCGCGATATGACGAACAGTATATGTTCATTGGGAACATCATATCGACAAGATCCTTGTACAGATCATTCTTAAGCACAATGTTCGAATAGCTTATTGAAAAGCGCAAATTTAGCGTTCTGTACGAAAGAACAACTTGACGCATTATATATCGTCAACCTACCCGCACAGTGATAAATGAATTCATAGAGCATTTTGTACAATCGCATTTGCATGACAGTCTTCAGGAAAGAATTGCTTTGGTTGCGAAGGAAAATGGGACGGCGCTCTGCCTGCTGAGAAAATAACTGCGAAATTCTAAATCCTGTGCTTTAACTGGAAAGAGCAAGTTTTTTCGACTAATTTTTCTGAGGTTTATAGCCACCAGAAAACAGCAAACACTCGATGAATTTCTAAGATGATTCGACGCTCTGGGAACACTACATTCATGACATACCATACATTGGACAAAATCCGTTGTAGATAGAAATGCGGGAGAACATTGATCTAAGCCATGGCGCCGACAGGTGCCGTGTTGTGTAGTCTTTATTAAAGGCTGCCCCAATGCCAAAGTTTAACATGGGCGGTTCGCTTCACGAGCAAAGCAGTTTAAAGTTAGATGTCCTCTGCTTTCGGGGCTTTGAGCAACACCTATTTTTTTATGATGTTCTGGCTACAGTGTTCTAGAAATAGGAAGAATGGAAAAAAAAAATGAGAGACGGTCACGACAGTCAGTAATCCAAAATTGGAGCGCAGCTCTTACCCTCCGGGATCTTCTCGGGGCAGCCACCTTTCGGTTGTCCGTTCCTTCGCTCTCGTCATGGCAGGTGGCGCTTAGATCTGCTACCGCTTGGCAACACGCCACCTATCACGCCACCTATGTGCGTTATATGCGACTACGCTGCCGACGATAACGATGACTGCCACGACGTGAAGCGCAGGACCTTGGGCAATCCCCCACCATGGGTATGTGCCATCGCTTCAGAGGCAACAACAGACATCTAAGAGCTGCACTTTAAAACGGGCGGCATTCGCGTGAGGCACCTCGTGTAGAAGCCGCCAGGTGGCGGCACGCGTTCACTAGAGTTCACCTAAGGCAATATCGCCTTGAGGTTTTCGTTTGGTAAGAAACCACACCAAGTCGAAATTGAAAATTTGTTTTGGGGGAAAGGAAATCGCGCAGCAACTGTCTCACATATCACAGCGGACACCCGAACCGCGCCGTAAGGGAAGGGATAAAGGAGGAAGTGAAGGAAGTAAGGAAGAAAGTGGAGGGCTCCGAAATAATTTCGACCACTTGGGGACCTTTAACGTGCCCGGACAACGCACAGCACACGGGTGCCTTTTGCGTTTCGCCTCCATCGAAACGCGGCGGCCGTGGCCGGATCGATCCCAGGTACTCCGGATCAGTAGCCGAGCGCCCCAACCACTAAGCCACCGCGGCGGGTTACAAGCCAAACCAAGCCAATCTTCGCGCATTGAGAAGCTTTTGTCCTAGACAGCGACTTTTCAGGTTCGTTTCCAGCCTACAAAGGAGCAAACGGCATCGAAGACTCGCGACTCCTGAAGCAGACGCAGCGGAGGCGGAGACGGCGGCGTATCGCCGTCTGCTCGTCTGTTCGGAGTGCGCCACCTTTATTTAGGGTGGCGCGGCTTGGGCGCCATAATAAAGGGCCCAAGCCGCACGGGCACAACTTGGGTCGACTGTGATGGCGAGTCATCAGTGGTGTTGATACTGGCACAGCTGTGGAGGATGCTAAGTGTTTTCTTGAGGCCACGCGCACTTACTTGGTTGAGTTGCAATAAACTAAGATTCATTTAGATCGCATGCTTTCTTTGACATTCATTAGTGACGTGTGCCCATTTGATCGTCAAAGTAAAGAGCATATAGAAAGGGTTTTGTTTCATAGTAGTAACTCTGGGAAAAAAGTTTACAAGCCGGTGGATTTCAGCGGACCTGATGGAGCTGGTAATGGGAAGGATTCATTTGCATTTCAATAATCAGGGACATCTGTGTTCCCGACGTAAAACGAGCGCACCACACAGGGACGGTGCAAAGAGAACACAAGCGCCGACCGAGGCCACGATAGCTAGCTAGCTACCCTCTGGTCGCTGCAGAACCTGCTTTTTTCAGTGAGAAGCCATTAGCGCGGTATTTTCATTTGAGCGACAAATCGTGCAAACGCAAATACGCACTTTTTATTTCAGCAACAGCCTCCGCTCTTCAAGCATGCTGGAAACACAACTGCATGCACCGAGTTTCCAACTTCAGGGTGTTTTCACCTTTCCTATTGATGACCTTACAAACCCGCGATAGCAAGTGACGAAAACTGCTAATGCCCTCTGAACAAGGCCGTCGGTCGATTGTGCAAACAGGCGGGCTGGAAACGCCCCATGTAAGGCCACCACAGAAAGCTTGTGCTCGCAATAACTCCCATTTGTCTGTTCACTGACGATACTCGTCGGAAGCCAACAGTGCGATTCAGTGATGCAAGCGTGCACTCATGCCACCCTTTTAGACGATCTAGGTGAAGGAGACCGAAATGTCGCTGGTGCGCGGCAAATATTATCGTAAAAGTTCTCGCACCCGCCATTTGGCGCAGGCAGAGCGATGCTAACGACTGGCGTGACAAAAAAAAAACTTAATAAGAAAGAAACAGACACCGTGGAACCGCGGGCCCGTGTTTCGCTATGCAAATACACTCGGGTCATTAGCAACGGCAGGCGACTCATTAGATTCGTGCCCAGAGCGGAATCTGCCGAGACATCAAGCGGCCTACGGCTCACCGTTTTTATCCCTGTTTTTTGTCACGACGCCCATTTAGGTTTTAGCCCACGAGTAATAACTTTCTGCACACCCCGAGCTTACGTGGGCACGCCTATATAAGCGCGGTCGACCAGTAGCTCATATATCACGCTGACAGGACGACATTGCTGGCATCGAATAATTTTCTTCTTCTGTGACGCCTAAAGGTTTCAGACTATGTTCGTGCCAAGTGCAGTGGGTGCCGTCAACGCGAGTCAAGACATTTTAAGAGTCACAGTTCCGCAAGTAAGTGGTTTGAGCCAGAAGAAGTTTGATTGGTCGCTGATTCGTCAATTAAAAAATGTCATTCGATTTGGGTATTTAGGCCAAATGCGGATATATGCGCTAGCATGATGTGTTTCGGTACAGCGCTGTTCCGCGAGGTTAAGGTGCTCGTTGGTGTCTGTGTTTTTTCATGCAAAAGTGAAAGGAGGATATGGCAACACCGACCATAACACCTACCTTGTGCCACTGAGCCACTGCTCACCTGCCCACTGACTACATCTTGGCAAGTAAGCCACCCGATGTGCAGGTGGGCAGTGGCTATTATCTAATTTTCATACGAACAAAAATAATTGTACGCCACTTTTCCAGGTGTAAAACTGTGCACGTTCCAAACCTAATCACCTCCTGCGTGTCGCTTTGCCAATTCTCGCAGGGGCCCAGGACCTTGTCAAGTTGTCCTTCACAGATTTTAGTCCTGGCTCCTCCTTTTCGAAGAGGAAAATAAACTTCACTTGACTTAACTTTTCTACGCGGAAATAGGGGCATGCTTCAAAAGACACTTATGACGGTGGCGACAGAAAAATCAAGAATGTTATCACGTCAGCCACTATCTGTGAACTAGACTGCTTGGCTATCTTGGCTGGTGCTAACGCTTTTATGCTTGCGTGTCTCATGACTAGATGCGTATAAATATGCGCCATATCGAAAATAAACTCAGTTGAAAGTTTGTGCTCGTGTCTCGTGGTGTTCATATGTGGTGTTGTCCCCTTGTCTTGATTGTAGCGCTCCCCAGTATCAGTAAACTAGACAAACAATAGAATATTTAGCACTATGTAGGACTGTATTCGCGCGCTCGAGAAAAAGCTCAGTGCACATGCTGAAGACAGCTCAGAACAAATGTGCAGTTACAGTGGTAGAGGTGATTTCGGTAGCCAAGGAAACAGCCGAACGTTACGCTACGACCGCCATCACCATGGTTATTAGAGAGCTCTTGAAGCATGGCAGCGGTCAAGCAAGCACTATATGAAAAAAAAAACCTTGTTGGAATCACGCTGTCATATGTAACATTTTCTGCGCATTTATAAAACAAAAAAAAACATGCAAACAAATGCCCTAGGAGCCACAGCAAAACTATGCCCCTGCGCAGCAATGCAATGCACCCTTGTTTAAACGCAGGTTAACCCTTACATTCTCCGTAAACCCGTTCCTGGAGGGGTGGTTCTCTCGGGACCCACCGCTGCCATGATGGACATCATCTCCAGGGCTGCCAAAATGAGGTACTTAGCAGGCACTACTACTTATCGAGCGTGTTCAGGCTAACGGTGGCCTTGCGTTGAACATGAACGTACTGCGCTCTCATACTATATACTTTACCTGGATTACTTTTAAATAACCGTAAGTTTCAGTGGCTAAAATTTGCTTAACTTCCATTGATAGTTTCTATTAATGATGGAGAGAGAAAACTTTATTTTAAAGCAGTATTAAGCGTTAAGGACGTGTTGGGCCAGGGTAGTCAAACCCAACTGGTCCATCAGCCGGTCCGAGGCTGGCCAAGCCCGTCACGTTGAGGGAAAAGGGCATGGGGGAAATAGTGGACTGAATGTCAACGGGGCAGCAGAAACGGCAATGTTCCAAATCAGCATAGGGTTCAGGACAATGCGGGCAAGTGGGGGAGTATCGGATGCGGTAGAGATAAGAAAAGGCAGGAGTAAGGAGTGTATAATGCATTAGTAAATGCATTATCTCAACATAATTACTATGAAAATATTCAGGAATTTTGGGTGACGTTAGGGCGAAGGGGTCAACAGCACCTGACAGCACAAGAAGTGACTGCTACACGATTTTTATGTTCGCTGCCGACTTCCGTATACATGGTTCTAGTATCTGCCATGTTTGTCAAATGGGACACGTACACAGAGCACCTTGTCTCGGGTGATGTTATTGATAAAATGATTTCTAGTAAAATGACAGCAACCACGGCGGTCAAGTTATTTGACGATTTTCCGGCCTCGGATTCAAAACTCCGGAGTCTTTGCGCAGTGCGCAGGAAAAGAGCGACAACTCAAGCGGAAGAAGGACTACAGAGCCCTAAAGACGACCTTCAATAGGCTCAGTCTGTCATTGGATGACACACGAACAAGCTCTGCAGGTCGCAGTGGGCCACCTGTTCTGGTTTGTATTCTCACCGATGTCGAGAATATGGTGAGCCATTGGCAGTCAGGTCGGAGAATCTTGCCCTTGGAAGACTTTCTAAGCTCTTCGAGCATGCAGAAACCCCTTGCGTGCTTAGCAGAGCAATGCGCAGATGCGGTGGTGGGTGCAACTTCTGGAATTGATTTCTGTCCTTTACCTGCTTCCTGCACGTCTGTCATGGATAGCCCGTTCACGCTTACAGAGATCCAGACAGCGCTCAGTGGTCTGCGCCGCAGGCTACTGAGCGCTGTCTGGATCACTCTAAGCGTGAACCTGGGCCCGACGGCAACACCAACCAAATGCTGCGGAACCTGCCTCTGGAACACAGGAAGGCGCTCTTTAACTACTTTAATCGAGTATGGGAGACTGAATGCCGACGTTCCTTCGTCATGGAAGTTAGCATGTGTTTCTCTAGTGCTGAAGCCTGGCAAAGAGATGACGCACTTGGCCTCGCATTGTCTTAAGTCACTGAAATCATGCGTGGCTAAGCTGATAAAGAAGTAGGCAAGTGAACGCCTAGCATGATGGCTCGCGGACAGCAAGACATTGCCAACATGTATGGCTGGATGTATGGCTCGAGCTATGAGTTGCTGCAAAATGACCTCTCCTTCTTGCGCGACTAATGCGTTACCTCAAAAGCCACAAAACCGCACATCCAGTAACCGACATTTCCTGAAGACCCTTCTAATGATGCGGTCTACTTAACGCGATGGTACACAGAGACGGTATTTCAGCTTGCGTTGTCAGTTTTATTACCTTTACCAGTTAAGATAATTGCAATAAAATGCGTTGGTAAAACACTATTCTTTCGTTAAGTGAAGAAACCATTGTGGTCGGAGAAGTTCATCCGCAGATGGAAGAACTCCTTGTCGAGTTATTGCTGATCATGTTTCTCTTCAGACGGCCTACACGCCCCTTTTCTAACCTGATATCACACCTTTCCATACTCTCTATCTCTAAATATTTTGAGGGGCTCTGTTTTCCTTGATGATCACTGCAGTTTTGTAGCCATAGCTATATTACGGTAGCATTTCGGGCCTTCAGCGTGATCGCGGCTCGTCACCATGGCGACGCCGCCACTGTCAAGTGGTGAGGAGCAGCTGCTGCAGCTGTGCGCATGCGCCGTGTCAAGTGGGACGAATAAGAAGGAGGAACGCCCAGGAAAACGGAGCGGCGAAAGACTGACTTTACAATACGACTGAGCAAGTACCACTTCGCCAGATGTAGCTATCGCGTCACTACAGGTTTAACCAGAGCTAAACCACCGCCAGTTTTCTCTTTTTTTTTATCACACCACTGGATGTACAGTTGTTCGTGGCGAAGCGGCAGCATCGCGGCAGCACCGCGTACGAGTAGTTGTCCATGTCGTGTGCCTAAACCCACATTGTGCGCAGTGAAAGAGGCTTGAAGTGTGCATTTTTACTGTTATTGTCTACCTTTCTTTCCTTCCCGGAGCCCTTCACTACGGCGTCTCTCATAGCCTGTGTCGCTTTGGGACGTTAAACCCCCATAAACCATAAACTTTTCGAAGTATCGGATTGATGCTACTTTAAGAGGGGGATACTGCCTCAAAGGTTTATTTGTCCACGCTCAAGGCCGCCTGTGCGCGGACTCAGTGAAAAATTTCTGACGGCATACAGGGTACTTCGTCGACTAGGCGAACTGGACTAGGAAGTCGTTTCTGATGGAGCGAATGTTTTTTGACGCCCGCAACTGGTTCTACATTGTGCGAGATTGTCGAAGGAAATTCCGGCGCCTTATCTTGAAAGTTCTTTGCCAGCTTCAAATTGGGCCTGACGGAGAGCGGTGGTGATTGTGACCTTCGCCGAGCACGTTTTGTTGCTATTGCCGCCGCCGGGTTCTTCATTTCATTGCCGGCGCAAGTAAACCCAATTAAGTGTTTTTCTGGGAAACCATTCGCAGTCTTACTGGCGGCTGGACTGTCGCCGCCACTACGTGATAATATTATAGCACCTTTGGTCGTTTTCCTTTGAATTCCAGACTGATTGTTGTGAACCAAAATGAAACTACCTGGGGATTCAAGGTGAACAAGAGCTACACCGGCTTTGTTGGGCTGATTGCTCGAGGCGTAAGTATTGAAAAGCGTCGCCTCAATCATTTACATTCGAGATGATCCGAAAGCATTTTACCGCGCTGCAACTTGAGTACACCCTAAATTTTTGAAATCGGCGAAGGTGCAATGACTAAGAACCACAAAATGAATCTAAATTTTCTCAATGCACATGCTCAGATCAGACATTTATTCGAAGAAGCTATCACGAGAAGCAGCTTGGAATAGTCGAGGTGCCCTGGGAGTCATGATGAGAATTTGCTAAACTTTAGCGTTCCGTCTACCACTGCAGCGTCCGGTTGCCGTCGTTTACGCAAAAGTTGTTTTAAATACTGCCTGACGCATTCGCCACCCTTACCTTATTTCTTAATCGGCTTATTTTCCTTATTTTCAAATTCAACTTAAATTTCGACCCTCACCCTGAGCTTATTTTTAATTGAGCACGGACGTGTAACTTGTCCGAGGAATTGACGGTGTCGTAAAAACATTATTTGCTTAGTGGAATAAGTAGGCGTCTCCAATGAGGTGCCTTTTAAATGCTGAAAGGGAAGGTAGTGGCCAACAGAAACCACCAGGGCATGTAAAACTCTAGGCAAAGGAAAGCTAAACTGCGTATTGGCATTGGACGAATTTTTGAATGTTGCGGATGTTTACTATAGCGGATATGGACTTTTGGTTCTGTCCGCTCATGCCGCAGCCTCACACGAGATACTTCAGTTTAGGCTCCTTGGCGAATCTTAGCTTTATGAGAAATCCACGCAAACCAAAAAGGAAGAGCCCATGACTATAACTCTACGAATAAGTGTTGTTTGTACTGCTAGTCGTCTTACATGCTCTGTCTTCTTTGTTAGCTCTAGCATATTTGAAAATTAAGACTCATTTGAAGCTACAGTATGTAAAATCAAGTTTTACTTGCTCGCATTGACTCTGTGGCTAGGGACTCCTTTCCGAAGTACTACGAGAGAAGTTTGACTGAAGCCATGCAAGTTTGAAAAACGAGTTTAAATATATAAATTAAGGAAGCAAACCGGTCTCGCTATAAGGGACGCCTGGGAAGGTTTGACTGGATAAAATTCTTTATCTTACTAGCTTGCTATTCGCAAGTTCTAATGTTTAGTTACGGAAGTGTTATGAAGTTATCTTTGCTGATTCATAATTATTTAATGTAAATTAAGTGCTGTTTCGAAGGGAAGTTTCCTGGTAAAAATAACAAAATGGGTTCTAAACTAAGATGACTGAATAAATAATAAAATAAAGCGGAGCTTGGCATCCATCGTAGATCGTCGGCGCTGAACCTAATATTAAAACACTGCTTGTACAAACTAAGTCTTTAGAACGCTATATTATCCACGCATTTCAAATTTCATGCTCGTGGTGTCACCTTATAGGCGTTTATATTGCGCGCATTTGTTCTTAAAGCCAAAGGTCACGAGACGATTATTTTCATACAGGAAAGCGACGTGTTTGTAGGACCAGTTATGCCAACGGTAGAAAGAATGGAGATGGGCGACTTCACGCCTTCGTACATTTTCGCCGAAATGCGTATGATGACATCAAAGCCAGGAAAATATGTGGATCCTTTCGGCTTCGCAATGGCTTTCAGCTCAGAGGTAAGCAACGCACGGTGAATGTTTTTGTCATCATCAGCTAAATTGTACATCGAGTTTTTTTAGTTAGTTTTCTTTGACTAGTAAGTTATACTAGAAGTTCCGCAAGAATGTACGTCACGCACACAAAACAACGAATCTTCATGTTAAGAAGGTTTACAATTGGGCTAGTTAGCTGTAATCATGGTCTTTCATTATTGCACTTTTGAGAACACTTAAAACACTTGAGCACAAGGATGCACATCCATGTTATGAGTTGCTTCCCTCTTGCGTTAAGGTGTCTTCAAAAGCGGAAGAATGAAAGACGATGAATCTGCATAATTCAGCGGAACATTTTCAGTCGAAACTGAACTTTAAAGTGGGCAGCCGCACTGATTTAGCAGCTCGTAAATCCGAGATGTTTTTTTTCCAGGTATGGCTAGGCTTGTTCCTCTGTATGGTTATTATTACTACAATGTTCACCTTGGACACTTGCGTTCAGCAGAAAAACGCAAAGAATTTTGCCTAAAAAATTAGGGAGAAGTCTGTGGCTCTGCTGCACATATTTCTTCACGTCAGGTAAGACAACGTCACACTTTTGTTTCATTGCTCATCAGAGAGTGAGCATTCTATTAGACATCCCTATATGAAAGCTCCCAAACTTTTGACTTCCCCCTGGCTTAACGCACACATAACGAGGGCAGTGCTACCCATTGTTCCTGCCCACAGTGTCCACTAGGACAAAACCATGATGGGTTGAATCACCATAAGCAACACGTTTCCATTGCAAAATTTTGGTTAATGTCAACAGACTGGTCAATGAGGGGAAGCACGCGATTTAAGTTATGATCAGTTTGCAAAGACGTGAAGTGTAGTTTACAAAGACGTAAAGTGTGACTGCTCCTTATACAGCTGTCACTAAGACATATTGCATACATGGCTTAGAAATGAGGCGTGATGCTGGAGCAATCGCTGAATTCCCGTGCAGTCCGTTAGGGTATCTATAGTCGGATACAACTCAAGAACAAAGCGGAAAATTCCCCCGAAGGGGACCCTCCAGCCAAAGGCGGCGACCGATTCTCATGACATCAGCGTTAATCCCCTTGGACATGCGGGCTTGACATCACAGGGAGCGGCGAATGAAAGTTAACCGCGGCTATATCGGATTAACTGCGGCTTCATGACAATCAATCGACACCATTGGCTGGAAGGCCCCTTCTGAGGAAACTATGCAGCTTCGTTCTTGAGTTCCGTATTTTTCGCGTCCAGCTGACGCCGACCACCTGTAGCTTCAACAAAGCGCGTAAGTTGATGCTGCCACTAAAACACGTTGCTGGGCGAGTTGGTGCGCAGCTAGTGAGATGAAGCTCGAGAAAGGACAGCACACACACAGAAGCGCATATCCCGTCGTCCCTTCTTTGTGAGCTTCATATTCTCAAGCTCATGCTTATATGCACAGGCAGCTAAGTAGCGCGGAAAAGCACTACAGGTGCGTCAAAAGCTGCTGGAGCCTTTGAATAGGCTGTGTGTTACAGTGCTGTTATTGACACGGCACACTCGAACTTCAGCGCATGTTGCGCCTAGGAGACCGTTGCTTCGTTAGATACGGGTACGTGTGGTAGAAGTCACTAAAATAGAAAGACCTCTGTGCACCATGTGCAAACGAATGCTTGCTGACGTGAGCAGGCCATTTTGAATTGAGGGATGCTCACATTGCCCGGCCGTACTCTTTGTTCCTTCCGCACTTTGCACACGTTTTGCATTCGGACATGCCTGAAAATAATGCAGCCCGCAAGCAGATCGTTTTTTTTTGGCAGTGGAAATCTTTCCGGGAACCCCTGCTTTAGCAAATCCGGATTAACAGAAGCAGTAAGTCGAAGTTTGCTGATAGTCCTTGTGTATCATCCTCGTGCCGTGTTACGCTGTTATTGCAAGTAACGACATGAACATGAGGCGGTGATCTCCCAATGTCCTACCCTTCTCCCCGAGCATTTCTAGTCTTAAGCCATGGAAGCCTTCACTGAGGCTTAATGTAGGTTGCTTTGTATTGCAGCAAAGCACGAGAGAGTTACAAAGGTGTCGACCAGGATCCTGCTTGGAACATGGAGCTTGTTCCTATTCATCTTGGTGACACTGCTCAGCAGCCTACTCGTCAGCACCATGCTCATCAAGGGTACGGAAGACCATGTGGACACCCTCGACGATGTGCTCCGGTTTCCCAAGCTTAAAATCCTCGTGGAAAGGAAAACGGGCTTCGAGGATTTTCTCATGGTAATTGCAACCCTATCGAAAAACACAGGAGGAAATTTTTCTTGCCACAACAGATTTTCCTGTTTTATTTTGGGAAGTGACAACAGAAATTGTAGTAACAACAAGATTTTATGAGGCATTGTACAGTCCGCTGTCGCAAAGACAGGACCAGTTTTGTTTTGACAACAGACATCTTCGCAATACAACAGAATAATTTGGAGCGACAGTAAAACAAAAATTTTTTGTCGTATTTTGGGACCGACTCTGCCGTATGTTTCGACTGGGTTAAGTGTGAGCTCAACATGTATTTCCCACTGCCCCCTCACTGTGACAGTGGCTGCAGTTCTTATTCGCGGCTTGTACGCTGTTTATAAAGTGCACGAAGCACCAGAAGACTGAAGTGTTAGTAACCGATCGCTGAGCAAAAGAAATTTGTGTTTTTTTTTCTTCTGCAGAATTCTCTTTAGCGCGCACCAGATAACTAGGAAAGCAAAGGCGCTCTGATACTCGCTGCTTGTTTTGAAACTCCGGCGTGTATTCTGCCGATAACATTGCGCTGAGACAGTGAACAAGTCCTGTCTGCAGCATTGCGGAATGACGAAGCTCTGATCGTTCTGTAACGCTCAGAAGTTTTCGCGTTTAGTTATTTACGTAGGAAATTTATGCATGTGAAACAACGAATTGAAAGCTTGATAGGACACACGAGCTATCACCAGTGGCCCTGGAGTGTCTTATCCTAGCATGGACGACGACTTGACGGTTTACCTCGGACAGATGTTAATGCCGTTCTTTATGGGAAAAAGAGCAAACTTGAACAAGTCCTAGGTGTGATTGTGACGACTTTTTGAGGCCATTGTCACTGTTTTCAGGCCAGGATAGCCATTTGACTTGATCGTGTTAGGAATTCCAACTTTATTGTGCGCATTACAATGTGAATGGTATGCGCTCAAAAGTTTCTGCTTACAAATAACCGCCATTTTTCATCGCTTCGCTTAAGCTCAATGGTATCTCGCATATTAGCGGGTTGCGAACCGCTATTAAAAATACGTTCTTTTCGCGCCACTACTTAAGAGGGATTTGAGGGACGACAAATATACGCCTACATACATATTTATGTGTATTTGTACCGAAGTAACCAAAAATGATGTGAAAAGAGGCACATCCAGCTCTTCGTCAGCGAGGTGAACACATCGATCGCATTCCGTTCGATCACATTCCAAATGACAGTTGTTGTAGTAAAGTACGATCGACATCCGCCGCTCTATGAACGAGGGTGGCGACGTTAAACACTCTCAAGTCTACGTTAAACGCAACCCTAAAACACTTGAAAGTCAAAGGTTGGACAGCTACCGCCACAGCTCAGTTGATATATAGTAGACTGAAAAGGAGTCCTTTATATGTACATATGGGGGTCATGGGTTCGGATCTTACTCTTGGCATGTGCTGTGTTTTCGTCTAATTTCTGACCAGTTGTCTTTCAGGTAAGAAATAATTACACTCCTAATACCTCATCGATCAACACTGAAACACACACTCCCCTTTAATTCCTTTGGTTTTGTGACTGTTGGCTTCGTTCAAACGTTTGTAGGCGATAGTAACTAATGCACATTTAGTAGACGCGCACGTAGTCGAGCTGAGCTTTATAATTGTGAGTTGCTTGCGGGAGGCAATGTAATTCTTGTGACTTCAAGAAATGAGTTCAAAAAAGCTTGCGCTAGCCTGGTGGTCGGCTTATGTGGGAAAAATACTTGGTAAATAGGTTTTTAAACCCCCTTAAGTAGACGAAAACACATTGTGTTATTCGCTATTTCGTCACATATGCCCTTCGCCACCAAAACTCTTGATCATTGTTACCAGAGGCGACGGTTGCGCAGTGGTTATGGCACTCGGCTGCTGACCCGAGAGACACGGCTTCGACCCCAACAGCGGTGGTCGATTTTCAATGGAGGCTAAATTCTAGAGGCCCGTGTGCTGTACGATGTCACTGCACGTTATAGAACCCCAGGTGGTCGAAATTTACGGAGCCCTTCACTACGGTGTCCCTCATAGCCTTATTCGCTTTGGGAAGTTAAACCCCTATAAACCTATAAACCGGAAAGACACGCTTTCCATCTTGGCCACGGAGGTCGCATTTCGACGGAGGCGAAATGCTGTAGAGACCTGTGCACTCTGCGATGTTAGTGCATGTTAAAGAAGCCGAGGTGCTCAAAACTATCCGGAACCTTCCATTGCGGCGTCTCTCATAGCCTGAGTCGCTTTAGCACGTTAAACCTCATGAAACCAAACCAAAAATTATCATTATCATCAATAAGCTGCCAACAGAACTAAGACTATAAAGACGAGAATCAAGGATCAGTATAATAATGACAAAGACGGTGAAAAGACATAGGTGCAAAGATAAACGAGCATGATAAGTGCGCAGAGTGTGTATGCAAAAAATATTGCGTATCGTTTTAGGCTTGTGCCTATAGTAGTTTCGCTGTGAGCATATCGTGATTACACTGGCTATGGAACACGACAGAGGGCCCAAAGTTCAACCGTTTAATTGGAATCAGGGCACCGCGAAATTGTGAAATGCCATTTCCTCATAGTAATAGGACTTTCCATCTTTCGAAGCAGCGGGCCAAATCGATTTCATGCAAGACTGACTGTTGCGTATAGGTTCCGATGCACACATTGCTGCATGCAAATGATTATCAAGTTTGCTTGAAGAGGGTATCTGAGCCTAAGCGATCCCAATATTTCATGCCTGATAGAGTGCTAATTAATACGTGAAATTAACCACACGCCCTGACCTGCGGCTTTTAGCTGAGGAGTGGTTAAGTATTTCCAGAAAACCTATTCCTATTAGGTCTTCTGTGCTCATCGAAGGAAAAGGCTACGTCGCAATCCTTTCATCTGGTGTGTTTTGTAAGGGCGGTACTTTAGAAGTTTCAAGTTTGAAGTTTATTGAGAAACGCACACAGTAATAGTGAATACAATAACATTAGTACAGAAGGAGGTCCCATAGTACACTCCAAGGAGGTCGCAAGGAGGTCGGGGGGACGTCCTTGCGCACTTCGTTAAAAAATATATCGTTTCGTGTCACAGCAGGAACTCTGGGTGTTTAAGCTAAACAGTTGTAAAAGACAAAAGGAAGGAGGGAGGGGGTGGCTTCTTCCTACTTTTAAGCCTACTTCTGCAGCAGTACGCTATATTACAGCACAATGAGTTATCGATCTGAGACAACTCTTGTGGCCGGCTAAAACTTTCATTCTTGTGTAACAGACAACCGCCTACATAATAGCACTTAATTTTAGTTCTTCATGATACAGAACTTTGTCATAAACACAGTAATAACAAATTAAAAGTAACGCCTGATTCTTTTGTTCGGGACTTTAACACATTTACCCGAAAAGTTTATTTTGTCTTATTTCAGTGCTTTATCAGGAATTCGGTACTGTAATTCCGAGGACGCACCGTGAAAGAAGTGCGTTGGTTTTGTTTCATGAATTCAAGGAGCACAAGTGATAACAATAGTCCTTTTATTCTGGTTGCACACAGACAGAAATACTTGTTCCCAGTGACGTAGTTTTTGATAAAAAATATAAAAGATTCGTTCTGTATGCATTTTTCGCTTTCTTGGGTTTCATTAACGCACTACAAAACGCCTGTATATACAAAATCGTTTTGCATTTCAGCTGCACCAAAATGCTGCCGCCGCACCCGAGTTCAAACCCTCAACTTCCTGGTTACCAGCGTTTGCTGAAATGGCGTTTTATAATTAGTTCGTACAACTTTGTTCGTCCTTCAAGCTTCACTTCTTAACTTAATGATCGCTTAATTTAGTAACTACAGCGTCAGCCCATATTAGGCGAGCGGGACAGCAGATGCTGCTCGTGTTTATCAATTCATGCTTGTCGCCTTAGAAAGCGCGCTTCCTAATTCCGCCAGCACGCTTAATAAGCCACAGAAGCAAAAAAATAAAAAGGCAATGTTTGTAGACCAGTTTCTTTCTTCATGTGGGCAAGCCGTATGATACTCGTCTTCGTTATTTGCGAGAGAATTGAGAACAATAATATTTTTGTAAATAGCTCTGGCACGTCTCCAGACAAAAACTTTCAATTTGAAACAAAAAGTTTCGAAGCCGGCTCGGCTCCTTCTTCAGGGGTTACTGGGGGTTGTGGCTAGCGACTTTAAGTACGCATGGTGGGGAAGCAGGGGGCCGAAAGAAACAAAGCTGTGCAAAGCCCTTTCCTTCTTATTACATTACAATTAGACCTTATTAGAAGTTATCAAACCCAACCAGACAGGCAATTCTGTTAAAATCTTTAGTTTTCAATAACTATATTTTACTAGAAATATGGTCGCCACGGTGGTTCAGTAGTTATCGCGCTCGGCTGCAGACGCGAAAGACGCGGATTCGATCCCTGCCGTGGCGGTAGAATTTCTATGGAGGCGAAATTCTAGAGGCCCGTGTATTGTGCGACGTCAGTGCACGTTAAAGAACCCCAGGTGGTCGAAATTTCCGGAGCCCTTCACTACGGCGTCCCTCATAGCCTTAGTTGCTTTGGGATGTTAAACCCTCATAAACTAAACTAAACTCTACTAGAAATGGAAATACGTACCTTATAGCGTTCCTGAAATAGTTAATTTTGCTATAG
This sequence comes from Amblyomma americanum, assembly GCF_052857255.1. NCBI lineage: Eukaryota > Metazoa > Arthropoda > Arachnida > Ixodida > Ixodidae > Amblyomma > Amblyomma americanum. Next base: position 122,956,962 of record NC_135505.1, read on the forward strand.
GTCTGAAATGAAGTCTGCCACGCAACACTGTCGACTTTCATGAGCCACCAGAATTTCATTTCTATAGCTTATCATTTCGCTGCATCGGTGGTGTCAGAAAAAAGTAGACGCGGTGAAGACAGATGAGATAAAGAGAAGGGGGAAAGGCAGGGAGGTTAGCAAGAAAGGCTTCCTGTTGGCTTCCCTGCACTGGAGAAAGAAATGAGGGGATTGAAAAGGAGAAGAGAAAAGGAACGGAAAACACATTCACAATCTCTCAATCAAGGCAGTCGTTCGTAAAAAGCAAAACAGTGCCTTGTAAGCCTTGATGGCAGTCGACTGTTGTGGCCACGGACCGAGGATATTGTCCTCTGTGACAGGGCGACGGTCAAGGTAGGTTCAGAGCACAACGCAGCTTATGCGAAGGCAATTTTTGTAATGTGCCCACCTAATACTTCTAACACGATAAATTTGTCTAAGAGTAGAAGAGAAAGATGCAGTACATTTGAGGCCTAATGCCCATAGCGCGCCATCCTGTCAGCGTGTGTGGTTTGCAGCATAGGGAGAGTAGAATGGAATTGAAATACGAGTTCATATAAGTTGTGGATTACCATATTACAGAGACTGAAACGGTTGCTTTTTCACGTAAGTTTGGTTCTGAAATATTTGGCAGTTCCTTGAATGTTGATACCTTGGAATGACACGAGCATGTTTTTAGTATACAGATCCAATGTTACTCTGATGTGCCACATAGAAGCAGTAGTAAGATTAGCCCTATGCGAGTGCCTGAAAATTGTGTATACGTATAAAGTTTCGTTCTGAATAAAGCAGCGGATGCTTCGTTGCATGCCAGAATCAAGACATAAGCCACATTTAAGGTAACCAAGTTATAGTGATTGTCTCAGATTTGCGGAAATTTGCCGTGATATTCCCTTTCAATAAGAACAGTCAAAAGTATACGTTAATTATTCCTTTGCTGTTCAATATACGAGTGCTTCTTGAAGAGTTAGGAAGTGATTGAAAAAAAAAATTATTTACATATGTACACATGCCAAGATTACCGGATGCATTGACATTCACAAGTAGACGTGACGCTAAGCATGTAAGGCGAGCCAATTAAAGAGGTACCTTAAGCCGAGGAACCATAAACAGGAACTGCTTGTGAGCGATTTAATACGGGATAGCCTACCTATTCACAGAAGAGTGAAACAGCATTATTCTGACACGGAAAATAAGTCAAGAAAATGTTTGAGGCAAAGTTCTTTTCAACAGCTGTAGTACATATGCACAGAGTTTTACAATCAAGACACGAGACAGGAGTGGTGTCTCGTGTTGTGACTGTAAAAGTGAGCGCTTTTGTACTACAGCTATTGAACACCAACTAGCCCCAGTTGACACCTTGTTAGTTTCTTCTCCACGATGACTGAGTTATCAATTCACGAATTGCCTCCCACCTATCCCCAGAAACCGAAGACGCCTTTCTTCAAGAAGCTCCAGAGAAAAGTGGAGCGCGTGCAAGGTTCCATCCCTCCTGGGCCGGTACAGGACGAGGTGTTCGACCGCGTGGAGCGCGGTGGTCACGTGGTCCTCTTCGACTTCAACTTCCAGGACGCCGCTCTTTCCAGGCGCTACTCCCAGCGCGGCCAATGCAGCTTCAGGCGAGCAGGCCAGAGCCTTTACGTACAAGACGTGAGCATGATGCTCAGAAAGAGCCTGAACACTGCCCTGAAGAGGACCATCAAGACTCAGTACGTTGCAGAGGCTTCAGGTTTCTTTGACAAGTGTAGTTTGCGCGCTGGATGTAACTAGAAGGGCAAGGCGGCCCCAGAGAATGTGAGCACAAGGAGTATTTTAATTTATTTCGAGGTCAATTGTACTTGAATTTTCTAAGTTTAATTTCTTCACATGCTGCAATCTCGCATTAGGCTCTTGGAGGAGTAGATAAAAAAGATAAGGGTAGGGTTTAACTTTAGTTCAATCGAGTAGGACGTGCGAAAGAACTTGAGGCAACACCACCTCAAAGAAGGGAGTATTCTCTGCCGTCAAAGCTGCCACTATTTTGTTGTCTCGGAGCATTACGAAAGGCTGCGGGCGTGTCTAATGATGTTACCGCCTCTTGATCTAGCCTAGACTGCTGAAGCAACGCACTGGAGAATAAAATTTCGTCCGTGACGTCACGTGAATACCTCCTATTGGTAGCTACTCGCGGGGAGTGGCTAGGGGCGAGGTGTGCTGATTCCACGCGTTGACGGAGCAGCTCTGCAAGGCCTCGGCTGCTAGCGGTCCGTCAAAGGTCAAAGGTTGAGGCTTCCCACATACCTCGGGTTTTTGGGCTTTGATAGTGAAGCAATGCTTTCGTGTTAAAAGGTAACTGGTTCCGACCGTTCATGACGTTAGGGATGGCAGCTAAAAAGCAATGTATCTTGTTGGCTTTGGTATCAACGCCGAGGCTGATTATTGATGTAGAAGGAAAATAAACTCACAGAAAAAGAGTCCTTATAAATTACAACCCCTCGCCATACTCTTTGTTTCTTTTTTAAATTTAGACTTCTGCATGATCCCCTGACGATACTGACAAAGGAAAGTGTAATGTGCTCTAGATGTATAGAGGAAAAACGCTAAGGCGCCCGTGTGATGTGCGATGTCAGTGCACGTTAAAGATCCCCAGGTGGTCGAAATTATTCCGGAGCCCTCCACTACGGCACCTCTTTCTTCCTTTCTTCTTTCACTCCCTCCTGTATCCCTTCCCTTACGGCGCGGTTCAGGTGTCCGCCGATATATGAGACAGATATTGCGCCATTTCCTTTCCCCAAAAAACCAATTAATATTATTACTCTAGATGTATAATTTTTGTCATTGACCATAAACATCGCTTATCTGGCGCTCTTGAAGGGCGCTTTGTGGATTGGATGTTCGTTATTCGCATAACGCGCTAACTTGGTAGAAAATATGCGAGCAGGTTCTCATATATAACTCAGCGGCATATGTGCGTTAAAAGGTTAAATACGCGTGCAGAAACTAGATACCTGGCTGGACAGATCCCTAGGACACCGGCCCCACCTTTGTAGCCTCCGCAGCTCTCTTTGTCAATGCTGCCAACACTAGCGCTCTGGTGTTGGCTAAAGGTGAGCTAAAAAGAGCCTTGTCGACAAAAATTGATGGAACGATCAGATCTCTGATGCGGCAAATCTGAGAAAGCAGTGGGCTTATGCGATTATACTTGGGATGATTTAGGATTGGCACATTTTGCTTTCGTGAGTTTGCCGCATCCCTCTTCCCGAACTCGCATGAATTGATTTCGTCTCGGTTTGTGGAATGGCATTGCAGACTGCGTGATTGATTTGTGAGTTCATTTGTGAGGGTGACGGCGTGTAAGGAGGGTGCCTCCAAGGTATGGGGGTGGAGGGTTGGTGGGGTGGGTGGAGAGGTGGTGGGGTGGGTAGGGGAGGCGGCTGAGTGTGGTGCTTCAGGTGTGTAGCTGGCCTTTCCACTGCTTCCTTGATTTCGACGCCATCTTTTTGCTCCTCTGCTGCATGGTCTTCTGGTGGGTGAAAAATTGTGAAGGGTAGAAGCAGGTGAACAGGTTGCGGGTGGCGCTTCTGAAAGGTAGAGTTGGGTGGGTGGGGGGTGGGGGGGGTGGAGATGGATGGCGCTTTCGTAGGCAGGAAGTGGGATGGGTAAGTGGATGGAGGGTGCAGACGGGTGGATGAGCATCCCCCTAGCCGCAAGGGTGGTCCAAGGGCTATTGGGATGGAGGGTTCATCCTCCAGTCATGCCGGATTCATGAGAATCGGGGGGAAAGGGGGGGGGATGCACAGTAGCACTTATAGCGAAGTAAAAAGACAAAATTAAAGTTCTAAACTTTCTAAGCAAGGGTGCTTCACTGTTGTGTTAACGTATTTTCTTCCCTTTCAGCCTCCGGAGGGCTTTCGAAATGGGCCTGCAAGTGCGACCGATGCAGCCTTACGTCTTCAACGCGTCCAAGTGTTACCTAGAAGAGCCCGAAGAGGCCGCTGCCTATCGGATCGAGGACATGCAGGGAGCATTCCTCTCGCTCGTCCTCGGCCTCACTCTCTCTATAGCTGTATTCGCTGCAGAGCTTGCCGTTAACAGAGCCGGTCCGAAGAAGCAGTGATCCAATCAGCACTTGAGTGACAGCTGGGTTCTACAACTCGCTTTCCTAGGAGTTCTTTTAAATGATATTCACTGCTTTTAGATTAGCGGAAATGAGCCTAGAATTTGATATGACAATTTTGGCCGGCTAGGCAATTTTTTAGTCCTCTTCGAGTTTTCTTTTGTCTTTTTGTTTTCAGCGTCATTCTACGACCTGGTTGCTATGCCTGAATGAACTAATATATATTTTTAGTTAAACCAATAAAGTGATTATTTCAACAGTTTGCAAGTTAAGTTTAAGTTCAGTAGCAACCACAAGAAGCGGCGCAGTCGAAGACATCTCTCGACATTTGAAGAAACGAATGCTGGGTCTGAACGTAACCAGGAACGAAAAGCGCCCAGACTACAATTTTTTCTTCACATCAACGTTCTGCGCATTAATACTATGATCGTTGCGTTGCATGCTAACTTACTCAATGATCATGTCCTGGCTTGCTTTGTGCTCGGTGCTTATGCGATAAATATATGTGCAGGATTCACGGCTGGCGGCCGAGTCATTCATAATGAATAACCTGCGTCAACATTTTTCTTTTGTAACCAAATATACTTTGTAAGCTTAAAAATGTCTTACTTTGTTCTACTCTTTCTGTTTACACATGCATAGTAAATGCTACAACATTTTAATGTTTAGCCGCTCTGGCGCGCAGCCAAGATAGAGTATCCGTTAAGAATATTTCCCATTTGCCCATGTAATTAAACACAGGCCGTTTTATTACAGACAATTTTTACAACTTCACTGGCCTGCGTGAGATAGACGGTTAAAATAAATAGATGCACAACAATCGAAACTGCTGTTTCGTGTAGGTTAGCTCATGTCATCATCACTCTCGTTTTTATCGCAGCAAAAGTGATTCCTCTTCCTAACATAAAGAGTGAAATCAAGTGGCTTGGCCATGCAACCATGGATTAAACTCTCTCATAGCAGATTTTCTGTTTTTCGTCTCATGACGTCACTAAGATGTCAGTTTTATATGCGACTCTGTTATGCTTGAAAATATTTATCACAGCCTTCACGAAACATGTGCCGCATTTGAGAAAATGCTAGCAGTGTGCAGTTCACGCTTGAAGTCAAAATTGCTCAAGATAAATAATGCTAAAAAGGTAGACTTTTTTTTTATACCCTGCATTAGGACAGAATAGTTGATCGCAGGCAAAACAGACGCCGTTCTTCATCTATCCGAAAGAATGCCAAAAACAAAGGTTTGCATGCATGTGCTTGTGACAGCAGAAAATTTCGCCCTTCAGGTCACATGAACGACTCCAAAATATATGCATACTTTATTCACGCACAACTCAGACTACAAAAACAAGAACAAACGTACACCCAGTGGGAACACTACTTCTTTTATACGCGCTAACAGCTCGGCACGGCATTGTTGCCGGCCTATGGCGAGGAGGGAGCTTGAGTAGTATTTGCTGAGGAATAGGATGGAGGTACAACAATGTATCACACATTCGAATCCATAGCCTTTGAGGTTAGACGTGTCAAGAGGAATGTTTGATAAAGTTGCGCGAACAGCGTTGAGGTGGTGAGGTCTGTTTTGCTTACTTTTTTGATTGAGGGAAAACACGAGTCGCCCGTGGAAGAGGAAGCCCTGTTGGACGAACAATAACTCTGAAGTGTGAGAGAGATTCGTTTTGTGTCAAACCTGTGTAGCCAACCTTCAGCAGCAGCGACCGAATCTTTCTCACTTGAAAGGAGTGTGCATAATCTGTTTTGCCTGCCTGTTTTTGGAGGTGGAGAGGCGTGAACATATTAGAGGGAAGAGTGTGCTGATAGTGTGCGGAAACAGGACAACTAAAGCTGGCTTCGTGCATGTGGTTTTGGTAGCATGAAGCTCCGTCCTTTGTAGGATGTGCATTGCATTGAACGTGCAAAGCCAAGTCGGGTTCTTGACATGTTCACAACTTCCTTGAGTTCAAAGCAGACAGAGAGTGTGACAGTCGGGATCTCTATATACTTGCAATACGAAACTCATGCAGGGGTTGTGGCGTGGCGGTATGGTGCAAGAACGCGTGCATAAGAATAATAAAAGCGTTTAGAATAAAAAAGTACGCAATTTCACGGTTGGGTGGATATTGAAAACGCTGAGGATATGACATCAGATATTTTGATGCTGCAGTGAACAAAGTGAGGCTGCAGGTGGTCAGATGGGATTACTCCGCACCAATTGGTGTGAAATGACAAAAACATATAAAACGTACTGCAGTGCCAAATAGTGAATAGAAATATTTCAGAACAAAAGGCTCAAAAACAATCCTTTTAAACCGTCACTTAAGTACAGTCGAAAAATGGCCCTAAAATTAGAATTAATGCCAATATTTTTCGACTCAAAGACTTACCATTTGGTACAATCGCTGAAGTTCTTGGAGAATTTTAAGGAAATAAGCGATAATTCATAATGCTGACTTGATGCAAAAACAGACATACTTGGCTTACATGCTAAAAGCTGAGGAGAATGTAACTAGACTGCAGCATTCTGTCTGATTTTCAACACCTTAATGGGCACAAGCATAACAGTTTCTTGTCGTCCTGGGAACAATTAACGACACAGAGATCACAGTAAATCACTAACTGACAACAACGTTGTTAGGTAGTAAAACCAACATTAAACTTTCAGTTATCTTTGATCCCCCTTCACACACTGCGCATAACCTTTCCAGCACTGTCTTCCCAGATAAAATGCATCCCATAAACACCACAGAATAATCTTCCCTAAAACAATGCAAACATTTCAGTTTATTTGCATCAGAGCAAAATGCTAGTTACCAGAGATGGGAAGAAGGTTGCAAGCCGTTAGTTCCTCTTCAAACCGTGGAAATGTGTCGTGCCGTTAAAATATACGCCGGTGAGAATGCTCAAAAAACAAGCGTTGCCAGCTTTGTTTTGCTAAAGCACCTACTTTTCTGGACACGGCAATAAGGCCAGAAGCAAGGACGAAAACTACGAAGATCGGAAAGCCTCAAAAGGAACTAGCTAAGCTTTTTTTTATTTATTTCTAGTACCCGACGTCTTGATCTTGGCTGATGTTTCAGAGCAGAGAAACGAAGTCAGTTCACTAAAAAGACCATTATTTCCTCCATTAAAGTCGTTCCACACTCCCCACTTTCTTCTGTCCTGTTCTTGTCCGTCATGATCAGAAACTATACCGCCAATTGCGCGCACAGAACAATGTACAACAGCGAAGACATGTGTTAATGACAACACAAAGCTCTTTTTTTTTTTACATTCACACCGTAGAACAGAGATGACGACGTTGTTGTTCTGATGTGAGCGCTTGGCTGCTCACTTCTTTCCCAGCGACTGGAACAGGCCCGCCCTCTGGCAGCGGCAATTGGTACCCCAGAGGTTGCAGCGGCAGGCCGACTGGTGGCAGCAGTCGTTGGGTCGGCCATCGCAGGTGCCGCCCCGCCGGATGCAGCTGCGCCTGCGGATGGCCAAAGCAAACTCGTTACTTAACGTTTAAGTCATCGGCCCAAAAAGGCCGCATACCGATGAATCGTCAGACACTAGACGTGTGTTCCTTGGGATGAACGGCTTCAAGGTTTGTAGCTTGTATGGACCACACTTCGTTAACTAGAAAATGCTAATATTGCCTGAGCTGAGCTTTGTGTTATTAACTTGGGGGTTTAGTTTTCTCGACAATGCAGTTTGTAGAGCAGATTTTAGAGCTCAGGTTCATCATCATCAACATCAGCCTAACTACGTCCGTTGCAGGACAAAGGCATCGCTCATATCCATTCAGGTGACACTATCCTGAGCCCCTGAGCCAGCTGCGGCCACCGAAGCCCCGCAAACTTCTTTATCTCAGCCGTGCACCTATCTTCCGCCGCATGCTTCGCTTGCCTTCTACTGGAATCCAGTCCGTTACCCTCAAAGAACACCGTTGGCTTTGCCTTCGAATTACATGCAATTCCACGCTCATTTCCTCTCCTTTATTTCGACTACAGTCGGATACAATTCAAGAAGGAAGCGGAAAACGCCCCTCTATGGAGACCCTCCAGCCAATGGCGTCTACCGATTCTCCCCTTTGACCGATCTCCATAGGTCGGCTAGCCTTAAATATCAGGGGGTGGCAGATAGATGGGGAATAACCACGGATTAACTGGGTTAACCGCGGCGTCATAGAAATCGCGCGATGCCATTGGCTGAAAGGTCTCCTTTGAGGGGAATCTTCCTCTTCGTACTTGAGTTGTATCTGACTGTAATCATCATAATCATCATGATCATCAGCCTGACTACACCCACTACAGGGAAAAGGCCTCTCTCATGTCTCTCCAATTAATCATGTCCTTTGCCAGCTGCATCCACCCTTTGCCTGCAAACTTCTTAATCTCGTGCGCCCACCTAACCTTCTGCCGCCCCGTGCTACGCTTACTTTCTCTTGGAATCCACTCCGTTACCCTTAACCAGCGGTTATATTGCCTTCGCATTGCATGCCCCGCCCAAGCCCATTTCTTCCTCTTGATTTCGACTAGGATACCATTAACTCGCGTTTGTTCCCTCACCCACTTTGCCCGCTTCCGGTCCCTCAACGTTACACCTATCATTTTTCTTTCCATGCTTCGCTGCGTTGTCCTTAACTTAACCTGAACCCTTTTCGTTAGCCTACCCGTTTCTGCCCGTAGGTGAGTACCGTAAGATTATGCTGTTGTACACTTTCCTCTTGAGGGAAATTGGTAAACTGCCACTCATGATCTGCGAGAGTTTGTCATATGCGCTCCACCCCATTCTTATCCTTCTAGTTATCTCCCTCTCATGATCCGGATCAGCTGTCACTACCTGACCTAAGTAGACGTATCTTTACCACTTCCAGCACCTCACTTCCAATTGTGAACGGCTGTTTCCTTGCTAGACTGTGGAACATTACTTCGGTTTTCTGCATGTTAAGTTTTAGACTCAGCGTTCTGCTCTGCCTGTCTAACTTATTGTTCACGATTTTCAGTTCACCTCCTGAGTGACTCAGCAAGGAAATGTCATCAACGAATCGCAGATTATTTAGGTATTCTCCATTTACTCTTATTACCAACTGTTCCCAATTCAAGCCTCGGAATACCTCCTATAACCAGCCGGTGAATAGTATTGGCGATATGGTGTCACCTTGCCTGACGCCCTTCGTTATTGCTGACTTTATAGAGGACTATGGTAGCTGTGCAGTTGCTATGTATTTCTTCCAGTATTTTGACATAAGGCTCTTCTACGCCCTTACTGCTGAGGTTTCCATTGAGTCGGATGCTTTCTCGTAATCAATGAAGGCTATATATAGAGGTTGGTTATATTATATGCATTTCTGTATCACCTGACTGATAGTGTGAATATGATCTATTGTGGAATATCCTTTACGAAAGCCTGTCCGATCGTTTGGTTGATTAAAGTCCAAGGTTAGTCTGACTCCATTAGCGATTACCTTAGTAAATACCTTGTATAGGCATCGGGTAGTAAGTTGATCGGTTAAATCTCGTTTGTTCCTTGAACTAATATGTTAACGTCGCACCAGTTATCCTTCCTATAGCTCGCTGCGATGTCAATCTAAGTTTAAGCATTCTCGTTAGCCTCCAGGTTTCCGTCCCATAGCTGAGTAATGCAACATCCAGGATTTGCGGTTAACGTGATGTTAACGTTGCCAAGAGAGCGGTATTCATGCTCTTATTTTTTGAAAGGATTGTCACACATCCTGACTTTGACCCCGTTAGAAGGTCTTTGTTCCGCCGTCTAACGCCAACTGAGAGTTGAGCGTTTGGCAGATACTATCCTTCCCCACCTTTGTCCGGGTTCGCATCGACATACCTTCCAGCCCTTTGGCCATTTGGGATGAAACTCATGCTTATGAGACAGAGAAGTGGCTCTTTCGAGGTATAGTTACCTATATCCCTCTTCTGAACTGATTTGTATGGTTGGTATGCCTTTGAAATATATTCTAGGTTCCCGCTTATGTTATCGTAAGACGATGCACACTTTGCACTTAGAGAGGTGACTTCAGGAAGGAGATTGGCGACACTCTTCAACTTAAAATGCAACACAGACTCGATTGCAGATAAGAAGTACAGTTTATTTCCAACGCTTAAGGAAAGAACTCCTGGCAAAGAATGCGGTCAACAATGCGTCCACTTAGGTAAAAAGTTAAGTAGGACCCATGCAAACTCTACGCTGGGCTGCTGCAAATTAACCTTGACAGTAAATAATGCAACCTTTTTCCTCAGCATTTTTGGGATTTATATTCCTTGTTTTTGTCGTTATATTTACTTCCCTGTATGTGAGCGTATAAATTTATTTCCAAGGGCTCTCTACGTTGAAAATAAATTACAAACGCTGCGATAGAGCTGAGCAGTTTTCTCGCTAGCTAAGCCGAGTTTTCCGATATCCTTCCATAATTTGCTTAAAACCGAAGACCATCCATTTCGAATGAAGTCACATTTGTTATGATTTATTTCCGGCCAGAATTACGGTGTGCTCCTTGAGTCCTGTCGTACAGACTAAATCTTGAAAATAAATGTTTTATATTCGTTCAATTTCGTTTTTCAGAAAATATCGGTTTTTGAACTGTTATCTCAGCTTCCCTTTTAAATGTACTTGTCTTTGTACTCATTGGATTCAATAACATCAAGATTCCCATCAGTTTCCCGCTTGCTCGCAAAGCAAGAATGCAACAGGGGGCCAAGAGTTTTGAACAAACCACGAGAAAATTAGTGAAGGCAGAAGCAAGAAAAAGATGCGGCAAGGCATCTTGAGTTTCAAGGAACACCGGAAATCGGAGTCCAGCTTAGTTTCCGTTTATTCTCCCGCTTTGAAGAACTCTGAGATCAAAGGACTCTGATTGCGGTTTGGGGCATGGTTCTGGTCAATCTGTGCTCAGCGGACACTTTTTTTTTGTGGTAGCAGGACGCACGAGTTTGCAGAGAGCTGTGATTATTTCTCATGTGTGAACTGGTCTTGACAGCCCAAGGCGATATTCTTATTGCTGTTATATGTCTAGCCTCGAGCGTGGCAGGGTTTTCAAGCGCTTCATGTTTGTGTGTGCACGTTCATGTCTGTCCTGTGTACGTTTGCGCGGCTGTGCGTGCTGTGTGTTTATATGTGGGTTTGCATGTACTATTGTTTACAGTTTCCTATCTCTTGCAGCACAATTCTGCCCTGGCCACTATAAGCTTGCGCAGTATTCTTACCCAAAAGTAACACATGTGGGCATGCTCGTTCAGTTTACCTTCGCAGGCATGCTTGCCACAGTGAACTAGATTCTGTTAACTTGTACAAACATCTCCGTCGTTTGCAATTCACCTCTCCGCAGTTCCGAAAAGTACATCAGATATATAAACTGTCGCTTTCATTTCGACAGCGTAAAGGGACACTGGCAAGGGGGAAACCAGAGCACGAGAAACTCGGATGTATTCATTGCTAGGATGCTTTGAAATTCTATATGTATACACCGTCGAGAACTAGAGCTGTCGTCTTAGGTACACAAAAAAACTTTGCTGGAGCTTGGGTGCCGGAATAGCGGTTTCTATAACAGGCGCAGAAACCTGCAGAACCTTTGTTAGAACTGGAAGCATGCAAGAGCAAAATTCGCTCGTTGTTGCAACAGGAGCGATGTGGCGGACTTGTTTTTTGTTCCTTAAAGGGATACTGAATGAAAATCTGAAAATATTGAGAAAACACCACATCTTCATTCGTAAGATACAGTTGCCAAAGTACACAGTACTCATTTCAGTTATTTTCTTGTTCACGGATGGCTGCATTTGTGATGCTTTGCGAGTGGCCGTCGGCCAGCACTCGGCACGCTCCTGGCTATGCATTGGCGGATATGACGTCAAGCCTGCCCTCAGCAGTGTTGTACAGCAACTTGCCTGGCAGTGCGCATTTGACGATTACCCATCTCATGCCATGCTTACCAGTGTTTATGCTAAACATTGAATGAACGCGCAATGGCCCCGAAAAGTCAAACAGGGGTTTAGGTGCGGTATCATACTTGGAAGCCGGATATAAATCTGGTTCCTGCGGGTCAGATGAAGCGTCGCAAGCTCACTTTTGCCCGGAACGAGACAGTGATCGTTTCTCTGGTAGGCACGAGATGGCGCAACCAACAAAGGACACTGTGCACACACAAACAAGAACGAGAAGGGCACACAATAAGCGCAAACTCGCGAGAGGTGGCGCTACCGGTGCCATCTCTGGGAAATGCTGCTTTTTTGGATTTCCGCCGCTGCTGGCGGTGGGAATTTTCAGTTATTTTGGGCCGAATCAGGCAAGTAGCCGCCGAAAAGTATACCTCCAAGAGAGGCAGACAGAGAACCTTGAAGCTTGGGCACGAGGATGCGGCACGAAATGGACAGTATACAACAAGCGAAAGCATGAAAAACGCGTCCACCTTGACGCGGTTCATACTGGCGATAGCCTCGGACGGTTAGGGTTGACGTCACATCCCGTATTGTCGAAGCTTTCAATGGCAGCCGCGATGTGTGGAGGTTTGAGAAGTATTCATTAAAACAATTACTTTCCGCTAATTTCTGTGTCAAAAGATTGTTGATTTGTCACTCTATGTGCCACAGCTACCATTTTGGACTGAAATCTCAGCGGTCAATTTTCCGTTCCCTATTCCTTAAATTTGCAATCATGATGACTTTAGCGCTTTATCCTAATGCATGTACACGCAATTTTTTAATGAAACAACTAAGGTACGGGCGAGTGCCATAGATATTCAATTAATTATAGCTTTGCGTGTTCATTCAAAGTTACCACTGTCGGTAGGCCTTCTGAACACTTTGAACATAGCTAGAAAAAAACTGAAGAACATAAAAATGACTTCAAAATTACTCTCACTTATTAATGCTTTTGATCGGGGCAACTTTTGTGTGCTTTCACAACTTGTGACAGGCGCTGATCACATGAGCGGCGCTAGTCACTTCATACACCTCAACACTGGCCACGCCTATGCCAGATTACCCAAGAATGATCAACTGACAGCTACTCTGAGAAAAACATTACACTGCATCAGCTGGATCTGCTACAGGGGAAATCCATCACACCGTCGTTGCTTCATAAACAGATCAACGTTAATCGTCAGTGATAGAATTTGAGAGCGTGACAACTATTTGCAGTGCTGGGCCTTTAACGGCGCAATCCTTGGAATATGTATATAGTTGCAAAGACAGTCACGCAGTAATCCGTGATAGATTTTACAGTGGTTATTTTAAAATTTACCCGGGTCACCTACAACACATGAGGGAAATATACTCACTTATCGGCTGACATTAGGTAGTTTTCCAGTCGCTCCTTGTATTCATCTAACAGTGTATCATCTGGAAAGGAAAATGAGCACAAATTTAATCTCATGAGGACGCAGAGTTAAGAATCAACGCAGACATCGGGATTACAGCATGCCTTCTCAGAAATAAACGTCAAAAATCTATTGCTCGTACACCCGACGGTATACCAGACGGTAGTGAATATATGTGGTTATAATAGTCTAAACCTCCGAAATTTGATGAGGCTAGTCTGCACCTTCAGTATCCCGAACTCCTTTCTCTTTCACGTGCTCAAAGATCCTAACGAAAGAATGATTTTTTTGCGACGCATGGTCTTCGATCACAGTGTAATATTAATGCATGAAGTCCAGACGGTGCCGAACGCCCATAGCCTCGGTGCTATTAGCGTCATGCAAAAATTTATAGGATAATTCTACAGCTTTTGTCAGCCTGACTAGTAAAATTGTAAATTTTAAAAATAGCACTCCTTTAAGAAAAGCCGGAAAAAATTACATATTACGGTGAAGTTTCTAAAAGCTTGTATTAGAGATAAAGAAGTAAAGAAAGAGGAAGATAGGTAGGTTAAGGTTAACTAGAACACTGGCAGAAAACTTCACAACGGTTCATGCTGGAAGATGAAAATATTAATAGCTGCAGGCAGCTGCCGCTACCTGGCAGCTAGCCGTGGACAATGCCGAGCAAGGAAATTTATACACAAGTGAAGCTCAGTTTATCCTTGTGAGGATTTCTTTTTTTTTAAGTAATTATCGGCTCCCAATAGGAGAGAGGGGCCCATGCAGAGCGACGTTTAGTCGAGTGAACACGGTATTAACGACGTTATGAGCAGAAGATAAACTAACTTTTCTCACCATAGTTGTTGTATGGCACAGCCAGCACTGTTCCCACAAAGAAAATGACTACTAAGGTGAGGGCGACGAGCTGCGACTGCATGGTTCTGCTGGAGCGATGAAAGGGCTGAGGTGACAGCAGACGTCAGGAGTTGCAACTGCGAAAACAATAAGAAAAAAGACACGAGCATAAACATCAGCTGCACAGAACATTGCCTAGCTTCTTGCAGCAAAGAAATACAAAACATACGTTAGGCCGATTTTGGAATACGCAGCCACCGTATGGTGGCTGCGTATTCCAAATTACAAAATTGCGTATTACAAAAACAAACATAGCGAAACTAGAAAACGTTCAGCGCTAATCCGCGAGATTTATTTGCAACTTCTATAGGCGGTGCATGTCCCCCACCTGTCTATTACAGACTGCTAACTTAGATACACTGGAGTCACGCCGGTACCTTGACAGATTGAAGTTTTATTTCTTACTGTACAACGACAAAATAGGAATAGACGAAAGCACATACATTCAACCCGCGAATGCGCGTACGACCCGTTCATTCCACAGGAAAAAGGTTAAGGATTTCACATGTAAAACCAACGTGCTCAAGAACTCCTTTTTTTCCCAGGACAACACGTGACGGGAATGCACTGGATGCCCAAACTGTTGAATGCTCCTCTTGATGCGTTCACAGACGCACTCCTGAGTAAAAAAACAAAAAGTATTGTAATCTGCTCTGAGCCTGTTCTTGTGCCCCGTATTCACCTTTTACTCCCTTGACACATTTTTTTTCCCGGTCACTATTGAACTTTACATAAAGAACCATGCGGATTTTGGCGCTGGAGACCATCCGTTATCTTGAAGTGCGCTTTCTTGTCAGATGTACATATTCTGTATGATCATTGCCACCCACTCCTGCCCAAGACATTGCATGAGGTCGGCAGTACATGTGCAATAAATAAATAAATAAATAAATAAATAAATAAATAAATAAATAAATAAATAAATAAATAAATAAATAAATCTTGTTAGATTGTGGTCGAAAAAAACAAGTTGACCAACCGGCCACACTCCTCACTAGAATAAGGCTGCAAAAAAAGAGGAATCCCGCAAGCGATTGCTAGCACTTTATGGTCATGAAAAGGGTATATCGGTGCCATTTGCACATTAGGAAGCATCTAGCAGGGTCAGGTATATAGACTTCGTTGTTCCCAAGTCGCAAGTGACCGTGCAAGCATCTCCCGGCGGTGGGCGCCGTTATTAACATTTAGGATGGCTCAGCAATGAAAGCAATCATCAGTTACTCTACTTTGTTAAAACACCTAAGCACGGAAATGACTCCCGGATGGAGGTACGGAACGGGAGTGCGGCCCATAGAAACACATCTAAGCAAAACCTTCAGAAATGTTTTTCTTATTCCACAGAGCACTAATAGAGATGGCTGTTTGTTAACAGCTGGCGAGTGCATAGAAAAAGAGTGTGACAAAGTATATACTACGTCATTCGCACTAATCTTTGTAAAATACCAGGATAAATGTTTGTTGTGGAGCCGGTCACACCCCAAAAGGAGCTCTGTCCACAGAGTGCTTACTTGAATCGCGCAAGCCTCTCGTGTGTAGTACAACATGTGTAGTGCGACAATTCACATTTTCCGGTATACCACCGCAATAAAATTCTCAAGATGACGCGTCACAAGTTTTATATTTCTTGATTCATAGTGGCGATTGTCAAAACATGTGCCGGGTCAACACGGCTGCAGGCTTCGTGGAGGTTGATGTTCTCAGCACGCTTCTACTTTGAAGCACTTATAATAAACTGCACATCTCCAATCAAAAAGGTTAACTTTAACCCAACGTTTGGAAGCCGACTCGGCTCCTTCATCAGGGGTGACTGAGGGCAGCAGCAGCGTCTTTTAAGTATGGAGGGGAGGGGGGGGGGGGGTGAAAAGAACGACAGCTGTGTCGCGAAAGGCGCGGGGGAGGGGGAGGGGGGTTTAGGTTGTTAGTCACGCTGGCGCACTGCAGGGAGGTGCTGAATGGCGACTTTTTTTCGTTGCGTTGAAGAGCGAAGTCCCTGGGCATATACTGGGGGAGGTTTCCTTTTGTGCGGTTGATATTGTTCGGGATGGTTTGGATATGCCAGGATTCCAGAAGGAGCCTCTTGAGGTAGTTTGTTTCGGTTCCGAGGATGCGGGTTTCTTCAAAGTTGATTCTATGGTCGGAGTTCTCGGAATGTTCGGCTACTGGATTGCGCTCTCTTGCAAATTTGCGGACGTCGTTTTTATGTTGTCGAATTGTTTCTTTGAAATTTTTGGTTTCGCCGATGTAGCTTGCGTCGCAGTCGGCGCATGGAATTTTGTAGACAATGCCTTGGGCTCTTTCTCTCGGCGGTCGGTCTTTGAGAACAGGTAGGCAAAGCGCAACAGTGTTTGTGGGCTTGTGCGCAACCTGGAGACCCGATTTTTTCAGGATTCGGGCGATGGTTTCGCTGACACCTCCGACATAAGGTAAAGTGACGTATTTCGAAGCACGAGGGACAGTACCGGTAAAGCACTGATGTCGCTGGCATTCGCTGGACTTGAGCGAACTGTTTTACATCGAAAGTCTCTTAACTTGCCAAGATTAAGAAATGGATTTGGTGGTAGATCGTTCACGAAAATTACAACGCACAAAAATAAAGCCCTTTTCTCTTAAACGGCTTATCATAACTCCGGCGTAAGTGTTGACGCAAGAAGAAAAACTGATCGGCTGTCACTCACGTGGCAAGTAAGAAAACAGGAGTCTCATAGCTGTTTGCATAACGTTCACAAATTGAGCTCGCCACCGCTGGTAGCTGCAGCGAAATTTGAAGCGCTAAGCAAATATTTGCCACTACATTGCCCGGATATTTGTCGCTTGAGTGGCCGGTCTTTTTGCACTTAGGCACGCTGACGCCGTTGACGAGGGTTCATATCGTTGTTAGAGGTTTCTTGCCGCTATCGCTTCATCGAATAAGGCTTCAGTACGTCGTAAGACGTTGGAATCCTCAAAGTAGAATCAGTATACTTTTACCCCGGCGGCGAATATCTGCGCCGATGTGAAGTAATGAGAAACAGCCTGTTGACTTTAAAGGTCCTGGATAAGGTTGAAATCCGAGCAAAACTTAAAGCTACAGCAGGCGTATAAACAGATGACAAAACAACGAAGCTTTTAGCATGCAACAAGAGTTGACAATGCACCAACTCCCATACACTTACGATCGCAAACGTCACAATATCCCAATCTTCGGTGTATTCAGAATCCTTTTAATCTGCGTGTGCTGCGAGCTCAATTAGACTTACGACTACCGCAACTTCCACGACAGTCCTAATATTTATTGCAACGAAATAGAGGTATTCCTTGCTGTGAATGCAGCGATTTCTATGATGTCCGATGAAAATTAGCCCAGCACTGAGCGCTGGCGAACTACTTGTGGGGGATTTATTTAATGGGGGATGTCTTCAGCGTGGACTGATATCCGCGTACGAATAGTGAATAGCAACAGCGAATAGCAGCATCCGTGAAAGCGTGATGCTTATCGAAAGTGTATCCAGTTCTTTCTCAACAGATATGTTCTGCATGCACTTAAGGTTCTTACTGAGCTGAACACTCGTGATGATGAGCGTCATGTATGAGATCTCTGCGACTCACCAGACGAAGAAAAATAGATTTTTTTTACTTTTACAGTAAGCACAAAAATATCGCCAGAGAAGCCGGATTCTGAATGTGATGTCTTATACTGTTGTGTGGTGCCCTGTATGAGAAATCATTATCAAAGTTAGGTGGGCGGATGAAATTAAGAAGTTTTCGGGGATAGGGTGGCCGCAGCTGGCACAGGACAGGGTAAATTGGAGAGATATGAGAGATGCCTTTGTCCAGCAGTGGATGTAGTCAGGTTTATGATGACGATGATGCATATTTGCATACATAGTGTTGAAATAAGGAATTCATTTTTGAGCGGCTTTAGCTGCATTGATAATAACTTTGGGTAACTACTGCGTAACTTAACTAGCCGCTCGCTCCTCCAGATCTAGCGACACGCAGCTACATCCATATGTTACCCAATGCATGGCTGGGCAAGGAAAGAATTAACATGAGAGCAGAGTCCGCACAAAGCGCCTCGAAAAATTTACGAAATCTCCGTTTCCCAACGAAAGCGATCCATTGTATTCTCAATACTGATGAGCGAAGTGAAAACTGACGTTTGGTAACACCTTCCCATTAACGCAGCTCCTGACTACTGCGGCGTCTCGCGACAAATAGCTCGACAGCGAGGGTGGTTTTAATTTACGTGACAGAATCACCACGGTTACTGAAGCATGAAATTAACCCGCCGCGGTGTCTCAACCCTTGAGCTTTCGGCTGCTGGGCCCAAAGTTACGGGAGTGAATCCTGAAGGCGGGCAGCGCATTTTGATTGAGTCAAAATGCAAGAGCACCCGACTGCTGTGCGGCGAATGGCCACGTTAAGCAACCGCATCTGGAGGAAATTACTCCGCAGCCCTCCCCTACGGGCTTCGTTATTACCCACCTTAGGCCTCAATATTAAATGACGCATACAGTGCCAAGCATGAAATAATAAAATATGCAGCCTTCGAGACTGTTTATGAGCAGTAACTTGTCCTTCTACGTTTACAAACTACTATTACTGTCCTTCTGGAAAAAATAATGCGTCCAAGCAGGCAGTGAAGGCTCTCCCTAAATAGGGAAACATTTCCTGTCTTTTTCTGCCGGCAGCAGTTATTGTAGTGGTAGTTCATTTTTGGCACTGTGGCAGAGCCTTTCGTCGTCAGAGTCGAACAGACTCTGCCGGCAGGGAAGATCTCTTGTCGTCACGAAAGGGGCCATTTCGGTCGTTACCTCTTTAAACCGCGCTGAGTAACTGAAAATGCGGTCTCTACGAGAGGAATTTATGTTCTTTGAACAGATTTATATCTACCGATGGCGCAGCATGGTTTTTGTTCTCCTTCAAGGACATGAATTCACCTTACCGGTCTAGGGCTGTAGACCAGCTGACTAGATGAAGAGCCACAAAGATACAGAACAGCAGAAAGGAACGCAACAATGCGGCAAACTGGCTCCTGAATTCGTTTGTCTTCAATAGAAGTGTGCTGTTGCCTTTCTCAGGGTCCATTAAAAATTATCTTGTCTTTCTCTAATGCAGTTCAGTTCTGGTGTTTAGGTGTGCGCTCGCAGTTGGAAGAATACACGAACACTCACGTTCAACAAAGCCGCAGACAAACACTCGACAGGAACTTCTCTGAGCCCCTCTTGCTCCTAATGTGCTCGTAAATTACTTAGACTAAGACGTTAACCGAATTACAACGCCTTTTTACGGCCTCAGTCGAAGCCATTGCACTGCAACAAAGCGTGTTACGAAGGCTTTCTATTCCGGGAGGGTCCTGCTTTAACGAATCAGAACGTTCGACCTTACCTTAATGTGCCTCAGTGAATTTTGCACGGCATACAGAAAAAAAAGGAGAAAAGAATTAGAAGCATGGAAAAAGAGCACTGGAGTTCTGTTGTTCCCGCGATTTGCTTCTGCCTCGATTGGCACAATTCAGCGTGGGTTAACATTTAGTCCGCCGGGAATGCACGGCTCGATCCACACGAAGAAAGGCAGCGCCATCTCGCGGATTGCTTGGAAAACGCACAAGAAATGCAAATCGGACGCGTAATTAAGGGCCACCGCGTGTGTCGACCGTAATACTTTCCGGCTTCGCAGCCTGGCGCGCCAATTTGTTTTAATTCAGGCCGAGCTGAAGCACGCCACTGCTTATTGGATTCTCTTGCGCGGCAGCTCTTCCGGCTGCAGACGCTGAATTCGTCCGCGCTAGCTTTATCTACTTCCGGTCGGAAGTGCACATATAGTGCGGACAGTGTCGGTGCCGGCGTTTTTATTCCTCGTTATCAGTCCGCCATTCTCATTAACCGTCTGTTTTGGGAAGCGTGCCTGTCAGTCGAGTATAGTGGCATAGCGTGAAACAAACAGGGCCCCGTCAATCTAGTTTGCGAATCTCGAGCAGATTTTCTGGCGCTCCGGACATTCAGACTGGAAGGAAATGTTCTGGGAGAAAAAAGTTCCTTTGTTCTCTGTTCCCACTAGTACCACTCAAAAAAAAAAAATAGAAATATATCGGCTTAACGCAATTACCATCCGCTGTTTTTGTTGTTTTTTGCTGGCTGAAACGTGAAATCAGAATCAACATTGAAGCCATTAAAAGGACATTGAGGACTAGTCATATAATTATTGTTCACCCCAAAAAATATATTCTCTGAATCTTTCTGGCTTTGCTGGTACGGGTCTGGCAGCAAGAGACGCATGTATTGGCAAAAATAATAATTGGTTTTTGGGAAAATGAAATGGCACAGTATCTGTCTCATATATAGTTGGACACCTGAACCGCGCCGTAAGGGAAGGTATAAAGGAGGGAGTGAAAGAAGAAAGGAAGAAAGAGGTGCCGTAGTGGAGGGCTCCGGAATAATTTCGACCACCTGGTGATCTTTAACGTGCAATGACATCGCAATGCACACGGGCGCCTTTGCGTTTTTCCTCCATAAAAACGCAGCCGCCGCGATCGGGTTCGAACCCGGGAACTCCGGATCGGTAGCCGAGCGCCGTAACCACTGAGACATCGCGGCGGGTACATTTATTGGCAAAAAAATTGATTTTAGAAACCTTCCCGCCAGTAGACTCAAACTTGAGTTCCTTACTGAAAAGTGCGAGATGCCACATTCCTGAAGGAAATGGCGGCGTAGCGTGGCCTCCGTGATCCGCGCTCAAACCGGTGTCGACGCAGGCCTTTTACTTGGGAAATCTGCCGGTAGTGGCGACGCTTGTATTTTGTTTTTTAGTCTTGTTTATTTTATAAGAGCTCTGTTTCCGGTGAGAGTAGTCTCGTGATGAAGGCGCAGTACCGCACCGATACAGGCCATCTTCTATTCAACTCCTGCTTCCCTTTAAGGCTAACAAAACCAAACGGACGATACTATTGTGGCTCGTTAATTGCACACAAATGAGTTACGTACACTGGGCACCAAAAGTAAGCCGAGCACCTAAGGACCGCTAAGAGATTCTCGCCGGCCTGTCTCACATCCTCACCTAGAGCTATGTGCAAGTTGTGCTAAAGACGAGATAATGACATATCATTTGCACTGCACTCGCATGACCCTGTCTATTTTCGCAGCTCATCCGCTTTGTCCTGCTATCTGTGCGAGCGTCTGCGTAGAGAATCGGAGTGAGGCTTTGCCATCCAATGACAACTATAGGAGCTGTTGACTGCATGTCCTGATGTCAACAACATCAAAAAGGCTGTAGATTTTATTTTTGCTGCTTTCTTCAGCGTTATTTTCTTCTTTGTTTGTCTAATCATGCTTACAATCTTTCTCAACAGCCACATTTTTTGTGCGCTTAACTTTCCCCCAGGCGGCAAAATTGACTGCACGCGCGCATAAGTTATAAGGTCACGTTCGAAGAGTTACGAATCCAAATAAAGATTTCGTTCCGCAGGTCAGTAATCTTCGCTCTGCGCTTTGCTTGTGGCCTAGAACGCGTGCTGGCGCATGTGTGTCTGATGCACTGACATCAGGGAGGTGCTGCTCTGAACGTGTTATTTGGCGTGTTTTGCTATGCCCGAGTTGATTCGCTCGACAACGCCAACGCGTTTCGATGTTTTCGTGATCAGTCGCCCCGGGAGACCTTGCTGTTTCCGAACACGTGTGTGTGCGGCCACGATATGGCTTCCAGGCATTTCGTGACTTCCAACCACCTTCCCTCCCCCTTTCCGTCTTTGGCGGGGCAGAGGAAGACGCACACAGGCGTCACTCAGAGAGGTCGCGCCGTCGACTCGTCTTCGGACGTCTCTCCAGCCTACTCGCGAGGAAGAAATCGAATCAACCAGTCTGGCGCACCCTGAACGCGCTTCCTGCAAAAAAAATTTCTCTACTTTTTCCGTACCTCCGTGCTTTTCGCCACCAGCCCATTCCGCAGCCCTACACGCATTCCCGCGTCTTTCGGTGCTGAGTACTGCAAGTTTCATTATCTTTGTTTTTTTTCTACCTCTATCTTTCATTCTTCAATTTTCTTCCGGTTTGTTGCGAGGCGAGACGTACGGTTTCCCTAGCGACGGAAACTTGATTGGTCGAGAGGCGTCGCGAGCACCCCCTGGCGGATCCGAGCGAACACGCGACGCCGAGACACGCACACCAAGCGGTAATGAAAAAGTGCAGAGAGGGAGGCCAACGAGAAACAACTACAGAAATGATGAAAGCGGCTAGAGAGCCTTTGTGAATGCCACGAAGACGCGAGTTATATACAGTGGTGGCACATCAGCAAACACCAAAAGGAACCGCTTTCTTTCTCAATTCCTTGATTCTTTTGTTAATTCATTGTGTATTTTCTTGCTGGTTCTGGCACGGGTTACCGACATACATGCCATAAAAGCCTGCTCTTTCAACCTTGAACAATGCCGAGTTGCTGCTGGACTAGGTGGTCAGGTAATGCGCCTTCTGTTCGCAAATAACATCTTGTAAATAAGACACTCATTGCTTCTTTCTTCGGAATTTTTGCAAAGAACGATTGGGCAAACAAAATAACGGGCGGCACATTCATTTTTAACTTTCTTTTGCACCATTAACATTCCACCAGCAAAAGTGTATGGAAAACAGTCTCGATCTTTCCCGGAGCTTGTCGTCGAGTCTGGTTCAGTCGAGAGGCAGGAAATTCGGCAGAATTTCGCGGCGGGCGACGCAGTCTAGTCGAAGCAGGCTTCGATTGCTATACTAGAGGAGCCAGTGTCGCTACTGCGACGCTGAAAACAGGTTTTCCGAGAGCGAGCTAATGCACCGTGCTGACGCTGTCTTCGTTTTCGTACCTGCTGAATATGAAAAGAAAACAAAACCCCAAACAAAAAAAAACAAGAAAGAAAAGCTCGGTTCTTGCATTGCGCCATTATGAACAGCCTTTTTAGCTTTCGCTGATAAAAGCGCACCGGCGAGATTTTTTTTAATAACATGCAAATGTCGCGTCTTCGCCGCAGTAGGCGCTTTTTTCTGATCCAACGAAATGTGCTCAGAAAAGGTTAGAGGCGAAGACTGTTTTTTTTTTTGTAATTTCGTGCCTTTCATTCTGATGTCCCGGACGACCTGATGACTACGAAACACGACACTTGACAACATGTTGAACGCTGAGCAGAATCTTCTCAGTCAACAGCAACGCCTGCCTCGCGACGTAGTCGTGTTATAACTCGGCGTTCAAGGAATTTGCGATATTGAGCGATGCAGAAAAAATTTTACCTTTTTTTTGGTTGTCAAGCGATGATGAAAGAAAAAAAGAATGCGGTGCTGTGTTGGAAGACACTTTCTAGCACGAAATGCTTTTAGCTCGCGTTCTCGGCAAAATTGTAGGATTTCAACGTAGTTAAACCGAGTTGACGGGCGAAAGCATATTTTTAGCCTGGTTGGCTCATGGTTTTGCTTTGCTGCGTCGTCGGCACGTCTGACGATGATATTAGACTCAGATTAAGCACTGATCGAGGTTAAGCTTCTCTGATCTGTTCGCGCCGCAGATGGAAGTTGATGAAGACGGGGATGTGCAGTGCACAGCGCGGGGGTGTGTCGCACACGAGGCGCAATCGTCTGCGGCTTGGTGTTTCGTGGCGTAAACATGCTTAGACTTTTCTTTTCGGCACTATTTCCATGAAATAAACAAAAAAAACTGCTGTGGTAGCATAGTGCTTTCACGTACAGGCCAGCGAAGCTGATCTATTCGCGCCGCCGTTGGCTCGAATCCCAGTCGCGGTTATTTTGTTTAGTTATTTGTTTATTTCACAGCTATGATGCTGCGATTGCTATGTCACCGTTGCTATGCTCTTGACACAAACCCACATACATCGCGAGATATTGCTCTGTGTTTACCCATAGGAATAGTGCTTTCACCCTAATATTCAGTCACAACGTCGTAGCATGACTGAAATATCGTGGTGACATTTGAGGATGCAGAGTACAATAATTTCGCTAGGAAGACAATTGGGGTAATCAGTTATGAATCGAACCCACGTCCTTTGGATTGCGAGTCAAACAGGTTACACCTAGGTTACCGAGACACGTTCATTCGACTTGGTTCAAGAAAGAACTTGTGTGGCTTGTGGTGCATCCCGTGTTCTAGTATGCCTTCTGATGTACGCTAATTATTTCGTGCAATTAAAAACGGTACTAAGTAGAAAATAGAGTAGCAAATAAACATTTAATGCTCTCACGTCGTGAGCTTAAGGCCGAGCTTTAGTGCTCCCTTAATTTTCTTTTCTTGCCGGGCTTCGACACAGTTCTACTATATACATATAAGGAATTGTACAGAAACAGCACAAAAATATACTGAATATATTTGAGGGTGAGTGTCAGATTAACACTCTCCGAGCTCCGTTGAAGATTCCAGCCTTGACAGGCGCTCAGGAGCACATGTTTATGCCTTCAGTACCCACAAAAACCTGTGTACGCTCTCCCGGCAGTATATCCGCGAAGGCCATGCGCCGGGGTTCAAATGATAGGCGTCCAATTTGGGAGCGCCAAATACCATGGAGGACTCCCCCATCGTAGCAGCCTTTCGCGCCGCGTACTAAACAAGCAGCATTTCGTATAGACTTTCGTACAGCCTTTCGCAGCCTTTGGGTATCCCAGTTTTCATCTCTTCATCTTTCATTCGTCCGTTATGGGCCGCTAATGTTTACGAAGGATGCTAAGAGGCCAAGTCCTCTTATTCGGAGGCCGGCGTATGTCAGGGGGGTCGCCAGACAATGAAACCGGCGAAGGCGCCCGTGTACTGTGCGATGTCAGTGCACGTTAAAGATCCCCAGATGGTAGAAATTATTCCGGAGCCCTCCACTACGGCACCTCTTTCTTCTTTCTTCTTTCACTCCCTCCTTTATCCCTTCCCTTACGGCGCGGTTCAGGTGTCCAACGATACGCGAGACTAATACTGTGCCATTTTCTTTCCCCCAAAACTAATTATAATATATTATATAGGCGATCGGTGACTATGAAACGCTAAGAAAATACAAATAACTGATGTCGGATGATCCAAGACTCGAGTGCGGCTACCCCGATCAATGAGATATGCTAACTCTATGCGCTAAGCTCTCTAAGCTCATTTCAAGCTTGCACCTTCTTCCGACGAAAAGATAGACTGTGAATTTCAGAAACCGTGCTTTCAGTCTTCGCATGCGACATGAGGCTAGGATTCCAAGATGCCTTGTTATACGTGACGTAGAAAATTATTTAAGGCCTTTTCCGCGTCAGTGTTTCCTCAAGTGTTAGCCGCGATATTTTAGGAAACGCACAGTCTGTTTGAGGCTTCAGCTGATCAGTCTGAACCCTCATTTCATCAAAAATAACCTGATACGACCACTACAGCCTGCAAGATTAAGCTGTTCTGTCACTGTATAGGCACGTCACTTTAGCCTTAGTCCGCTAGCAGTGAACTTTAAGACTGCAACTCATCCCTTTTAAAGTCAATGACGTCAGCACGCGTCAAGGCCAATGAACGTCCTTCAACCACCATTCTTTGTTTTACTAGCTGATAATGCGACCATCGCTCAATCTCTCTTAATTAAAGACTGACATGAAGGAGTACAATCGTTGCTTCTCTAGCAAACAAATGTCAAAAAATTTCCACTTTGATTTGATGCTAGGATGATAGGAAGCTTAAGAAAGGTTGGACAACGATGGTTTGGTCATCATGCACTCATGTGCAGTCCTCACGCCCAAACTCTTATCAGGCGCATTGTGTTTCATACTGCTAACCTCAAATGGGATTAGGTGTATGTATAAACACAATAAATAAATCGATAAAATTAAACAACAGGCATTACACAAAGTGTGGGGAGTCAAACTACACCGAAGAGGCGTGATGATAGAAAGTTCCAATGGTGGTTTGCTGGCATCCGCGTACCTTCAAGTCACGAAGAGCAGAGAATTGCAGACGACAGGAGGTACGCAGATGACAGGAAATTTTCTGTCGTCACAACATATTTTCTACAATGTTCTTGTCCATGATCTGGCAGTAACAACAGAAATTTTTGTAATAAAAGCAGAATTCTGCGCAGTAGCAACCGAATTTTGCGCTCTTACTACAGAAAAGTTTTTCCCCAAGAACATGTAATAAGACCAGGAATTTTTGCAGTTAGTAGACCAGAAACTAGTGGCACAGGGAAATTATACAATGCAGGAAAAGAATATGTCGCTGCCACAAAACGACAAAAAATTCCGTGCATTTTTGACGCGTTTGTTTCGTGTTTTTCGTTTGGGTTCTTCTAAATGTTGCGAAGCAGTCTCCTTCACAGTGACTGCACGGAATTCCTTCCCAGATAGTACATAAAAATATAAGAAAGAAAAAAGGCACATAAGAAGTGGATATTCAGACCAAAAGTGTTGCCTCAAACTCCCAGCCTTACTCTCTTCACTATTCCATCTTTCCTCATGCTGTTCTCAACTTCGCATCTCG